>NC_057006.1:3751477-3839204 GCF_000002595.2 Chlamydomonas reinhardtii
CCCCTCCCCTCCCCTCCCCTCCCCTCCCCTCCCCTCCCCTCCCCTCCCCTCCCCTCCCCTCCCCTCCCCTCCCCTCCCCTCCCCTCCCTTGCGCGAGATGGCACGGCGCCCGCCGCGCCCAACCCATGCGTACAGACCGGCCTCGCAGCTTGGTGTCCTAGCTGCAGCTGTTCGCACATTCCCATTGCCGCCGCCCACACTCCGCGCTGCCCGGCAGCACACCCACATCCACACCAACCAATGCCACGCCCGGCCAGCTACGCGGCCAGTCGCTTTTCAACCCAGCCACAGCCCGCCCCCATCCCCAGCTCCGACCCCAGCTCCGCTGCCGCTGACGTGCACCATTGCCCGCACGCCACCAGACACGGACATCGGACCGCACACCTGCACTCATGCAAGACGCACCCGGGCTCCCTCACTCTCACAACTACCCACCCACCAGCCTAGCCACTGCCTATGCTCCCCGACTCCAACACCCGCGTCCACACCGCAAAGCCTGGCGCGACCTCCCCCAGCTCCTCCCCCTCCGCTCCTCCGCCGCCCCTCTCACCCGCCGCGCCCAGCGCCTGCACCGCCGCCAGCGCCTCTGCCGCCTGGCGCCCCTTGAGCGCCTCGCCCTTCACCGCCTCCTGCAGGTCCGCCACCTTCCGCAGCGCGAACGACCGCTTCTTCTCGTCCGGCTCAGCCTGCAGCGGCAAGTCGGCAAGTCGGGCGGGCTGCTCAGCTAGGCGCCGCCAGGCTGATCTGGCGCCTGCATAGCCGCCCGCACTCTGGTGCCCCACCGGCCTGGGTCAGGCTCGACGTATGCTGAGCGTGTTATGTCCGCGCGCCAGCCAGTGCGGCGAGGTAGCCTAGGGTCACAGCCCATCAGGCGCGAGCGCCCGTCTCTGTCCACTTGGCCAAACACCCATCACCCCCGCGGCCCGAGCTCCAGCCCTCAGCCCAACCCTTCGCGGCTCGTTCATCGCCGCCAGCGGGTAACCCACACTGCGCCGCACGGGTAGGTTGCACCCGCAGTGGAAGCACCCGTGCTTGCTGGCGCGCGCGACCGTGCAGTCCGAACGCCCGACACCGCTACTGCCCCTCCCCCCACAGCTGCGGCACTGCTTCATGCAGCACCCTGCGCGCCTTCTCTCTCACCCGGGAGCACCGCGCTCTGCCCCCGTCTCTGTGCTTCGTTGCCACATTGGCTTCCGCTGCAGCCCGCACCCACCTCCGCCTCAGTCGAGTCCTTCGCCACCATAGCCTCCATCTCTGCCACCTTCTTTTGCTGCTTGGCGATACCCGCCTGGATTGCCTCGATGGTAAACTCCTTGACCTGACCAGGAGAAGCGGTATGGCGCGTCTGAGCAGCGGCCTGACAATGCACGCGTGCGTATCTGCAACACCCCTTGCTTCGACACGCTGATTCCCTTCCCCCTCCCCGCCGGTCTCTCCCCGACCCTGGCCTCCTGCGCCGCTGTCCCTCCCAATCGAGCTGCAGCTCAAGTTTACGCCTGGCGCAAGCGCACCTCCTCCGCGCTCTTGCCCGAGCTCTTGTACTGGGCCAGCAGGAAGTTGCGCCGGGCGCGGAGAATGATTTTGTCGTCTACGTCCGTCACGTTCATCACCATAAGGCAGTTATAGCCAAAGTAGTCCTCCAGGACGCGCCGCACGATGTCGAAGCTCAAATAGTTGCGTGCGTGTCCCATATGCGCGACATCATAGACGGTCGGCCCGCAGGCATACCAAGTGATCTGCTTGCTCGTGGGCCCGGCTGCCGGCACGAAAGGCACCTTCTCGTCAACGAAACTGTTGTAAAGCATAAGTGGAGCCGTCTGGGCGCCTTCGGCCGCCGGCGGGAACCATTCTCTAGTGACTTTGGAGCCGGTCGCCATCATGTGGCGCTGGGTATTAAATGAGCAAGGGATCACGTGTTGGGAAGTCTCAGAAGCGACTAAAAGTATGGACGTTGCACCAGGCAGTAGCGGGAGCAAAGCCCGTCCCTTGCTAAGTCTACTCGCAGCGAGCGCTACTGCAGCTTGCATACACCCTAGATAATATATGTGCTAATAGTGCTCGACAATTATTGTGGGTGCGGCAAGAAGCCAAGTTGGGGCCCAAAGAAGCCAACTTGCATCGATGCCCGCATTCTTGTTCCTCACAGGCTCGCAAAATGTCTCCTGTGCCCAAACCTTTCTATGTTTAGTACGTTCTGACCCGACGCCCAACCCTAGCGCGCGCAGCACGCACCAGGCCGCGAGGCCGTCTTTGGCACGGCGCACCCTTCAACCCCCACCCGTCCCCACCCCTCTATGACGATGGCTCTTGACAGTGATGGATATTCAGGCACGCGCCCCCATGCGTGCTACTGCCACGCCCTGCTCTCCATCGTTGATTGTTCATACACGCGCCCCCATTCGTGCTACTGCCATGCCCTCCCTCCCGACTGTAAATACACGCTGACCATTTACTGGCACACGTTATCACTACGCTTTGCCCTGCTACGCGTGCTAACCAGGATACCCCGTCTCGTTGGTATCTAATATGGTTTGGGCGTCCATAGTTTGCGCACTTGCATGGCGCACCAGCGTCAACGGCTCCTGTGCGTTGATGCCTTGGCAGCACCTTCCAACCGCACATATCGATGACGAGTGTTGCGGAAACGAATGCGTACGTAGACCAGAGCGGATGGATCGATATGATACGGTACATTGCGATAGTTCTCCTTGCCCTTAGTTGCCGATGTCTCTGTTGCCCCCCTATATCGCAGCCCACCAATTGCGGCTGCGCGTGGCGAGTGGCACGGATGTTTGGCACAATTTGGCATCTGAAGGCTAAAGCCAATAACAACGCTTTCTACTGGCGTTGATGCTCGTCAGGAGGAGCCGAGGAGGCTATAACTGTGGGGTGGAGGTCCCGCATTTCGAGGACGCTGCAAATGCCAGGACGGGCAGCGCGGGCAAAAGAGCGTACATGGCCTGGGCCCTGGCGCGGGCTATCAACAATTTCAGGCCGGTCGTGCCGCGCGGGATGGTAACAGCAGGCACGTAACACCATGGCGTGTAGGCGTACCTCGTCCCCGCCGCAGCACTGCGTGGCGTGGCGTGGCACCATCGCCGCATTGGTCCGGGTTTGCGACGCCAGACCCTGAGCAGGGAAAAGCATTCCCTAGCACATAATATCTCCGCGAGTGACAGACTACACTTGGATGCAGGGTTGGCAGCAGCTGCAAGCTTAACAAGCGATTGTTATCAAACCCGCCAAACCTGCCTCACAAACCACATAAGAGCCAACATGCAGCTGCGACAATGCCACCTGCGTGGGAACACGAGAACATTTGGCTCGGCGCGCATATGCCAGCGGAAAATCGTTGTAGCTCGCTCGGGCGGGCAGCAAGGGCTGGGCGAGGACGTTCTGGCAAAGCTGCGGGCTGCCGAGGAGGAGGCTGCGCGACTAAAGGCTGAGCTCGCAGCGCTTCAAAGCGCCAAGGTACCTGCGCCTTAGGTGTTGGTGGGGATGTGTGGTGGCTGTTCTGTGTGGTGCGCACAAGCGAACATGCATTCATGTGCTCGCAGCTGCTCCATGGAAGGTCCTGTAACAGCAAGGGAGATTGGGAATGACGAGGAGGATGCGGAGGGGGAGTCGAGTGGCACCTCAGGGGGGATGGGGGCGTAGGCGCCGGGCGACGCTGCCGCCAGCACAAAAATTAACGTCATGCTTTTGGGGTGGGGGTTCGAGCTTCTCCTCTGCGTGGTACCTGCGTATGTGCACACCTGAGGCTTCGTCATGTATCCTCGCCTCCTCCACATGGACGCTGCGTGCGGAACGCCGCAGGGTGTTCCCGAGGACAAGGTGGAGAAGGTGGAGAAGGTCCGCATTGACAGCACGGACAACCGTGAAACCCTGTTCGGAGGTAGGTCATGGAGCAGCCCCCAACGCCTGAGTGTTGTGCATCCTGTTTGCTTGGGTCAATGGGTGGGAAATGGCGGGGTTAACGTGCGTGCAGGGTGGTGTGGTGCGGCAGATACGGCATCGTGGGCGTGTCTTCTTGCGGCGTGGCGTATTCACCCACACCAGCACAGCAGCTGGCTACGCCGGACATGCAACACGACAACACGCTGTCTGCCACGCATGCATACACATAAACAGGCGGCCCGCGCTCTGCCTGGCTGTCGGAGAAAGACGTAGAGTTCTTCTCGGGGCCGGCGGGCGTGCGGGAGGAGGACGCGTCCACGTTGGAGCCCGAGTACAAGGCCACTGTGACGGTGGGGCCCGGGAGGGGGCGTGGGTTGGGCGTGGTTGGATGGATGGATGGCGGACATGGTGCATGTGCTTCGCGTAGTTGCAGCACGGGACAGGGTGCAAGCGTTGCGGTTTGCGGGGACTGGTGGTGACTGGACGTTCGCCAGCCACTCGGCAGCTCCTGACGCTGACTCCGTGCTGCCGCCGACGCCTCCTGCCCACAGCGCCGCCTGCTCATCGGCGCCGCCCTCACGGCCGGCGCGGCGGCCTTTGCGTTGGTGCCCACTGAGGCGCTGCGGCCCAAGCCCAGCAAGCCGCTGTACTTCTACCTGGTCAGCCTGCTGCGAGTGCAGGTGCGGCACGGGAGGCTGGGGGGTGCGGGAAATGCAGAACTCATGCAACGCAGGGCAATCATCTGGGTTGGGGCTTGATCCCTTCTGAGTCTCGGTTAGTTGGAGTGTGGAGCGGCGAGGACTACTGTGGGCCTCCTTGTTCTGATGTATCTACGTCATGCAGTATACCATACGTATGCCGTTAGCCGGGCATTGTTGAGTGCGGTATGTACCCGGCCAGGAAGGATAGCGGTTCGGAAAGGTTGGGTTAGGTCGCCACCGGTCATCTTTCGCTGCAATCCCCCCTCTCTTACCCGGACCAGTGTTGCCCCGACCCACATCGCTGGCACACTCATCCTTCACCTCCCTGTCCCCATAAGCCACCATTCAGCATTCCTTCCCACGCACAACGCCCACCTTCGCTCACTCTTCAGGATCTGCTGGTGGACTGCAAATCTATTATTGAGGACGCGGACTGGGAGCAGCTGCGCGGTGCGCTAGCGCGCATTGAGGGCCCGCCCAACAACATCCGCGCCACTCTGGACGCCATCATCGCGCTCATCCCCGATTCCAGGACCGCCGCGCGCGTCACGGAGCTGTCGGCGGATCTGTACGAGTACCTTAAGAGGTGAGGCGACTGTGTATGTCAGCATCAGTGAAGGTTTAGGGCGTGCAGGCCGGGGGCCTGTGGGTATCTTAGCGCGCGGCGCATACACGTGATGGGATTATTACGCGTTAGCCGTCGCCATGTGGTGTTTGCTCGAGGGCTGGGTTGGTTGCAGTGTGCCCCCAAAGTGCCGCGCCTTTTGGCTGGCTGTACTCGTCATGTGCACTGCCTTCACCACGCCTCCGTCGTGTTGACACCGCTTGCCTGCCCCACCTGTCGCCCCCTTGACTTCGTAGCCTGGACTACCAGCAGTACTTCGACAGGTGCGTGCAATTCTACTAAAACCGCCGCGGGACTGCGTTTTTTGCACACTTATCGCACACGCCTTCGCACTCATCGCTGCCGGCAGGCGTCCTGGCGGACGTGTCGCCTCCCTCGCTGACTTGCCGCACCGCACACCGCCTTCCACGCCCCTATTTCTCCTCATACACAGTCCCCTGCGCGCCAAGGCCAACACTGGCGCCCAGAACGCGCAGTACGCGTCTTTCAGCCTGCAGTCGCTGCAGGCGGCCCAGGGCAAGCTTAACGAGCTGCTAACACTGGTGCCTAAGGACCAGTTGCAGCTGGCGCGGGACCAGATGGCGGCCGGTTACTGAGCGGGCTGCAGCAAGGTACGGCATACCGGTTATTGTGTGATGGTGTGCCTAATATCACGGAGGTCGGAACGGAGGGGTGTCGGAAGAGGCTGCATGGGCTGTGGTTGAGGCCCGGGCGTGTGTGATGCTAAGGCTGGCAGTCAGGCTGGCACTTGGGTAAAACTAAAAGTGTGTGGCGACGGAGGCAGCGTAGAACGTGCGGAACTTTCGGACGTGCGTATCTGGTGTAAGTACGCAATGCACAGTTATTTGGTAGACTGGGGCTGCGGGATATGGTACCTGATCATAGCAATACCTCCTGTCCGTCGGTTCCGTGTGTCGAGCCCAGTCGTACTGCGGGTTGCGGCCAGACTTGTTTCGGCGAACGGCGGGCGTGTCGCTCTGGGAGTTTGGGTTTCCTCGTGCCCAAGGCCCCGTGACTGCACTAAGGGCTGCAACTCGAGTGTCACCGTTGTAATGCAAAATGCGCTGATAACGCGGGCAATGCGTGTTCCCACCAGATTGTCTCAGAGATTGCATGGTTTTCCTTGTAAGTTGTGTTCGAACCCAGCTTGCTCCGCACGGCATTGAATTCACCAAATAAGCAACACAAATAGCTAGCAGCACGACGGCCCTGCTTTCAGTCAAACACGACTTTCGCGGCAGTCTACCGCTTTCAGTCAACGTTCTTTCTACAGGTATTAGTGTTCCAACACAAGGAGAGTCTCGCATCGAGCAAGCGACTTGGACCGGGACAGGCAAGTCGTCGTCGCGCCCCGGACCTCCGTTGACCCTGGTTAAAACCTTGAATTTTACTCAGCGTTGCTGGGAATATATTGCGTATAGGAGCAGGCTGTCGGGGGCCTTGTGCGCGCCATAGCTCTCCAGTGCGCCCCGGACAGCGCAAATGTACTTTTCGCTGAATACTGGTAGTTGTCTATGACGTTGCAGCTTGTTGGGTATGAAAGGGTGTTGGAGGTGGGACCCGCTGATTGGGCTTCGTTCTCTGTCGAGCGGTCTATCGGCAATGGCTGAATCTGTCTAATAAGAATGATGCGTTCTACGTGTCTACAGAGCCTGGACTGCGCGTGCTGAGGCCCTTTGACGCTTGATGGCCTGTTAGCGCGGGAGGCCCCTCAGCACCAACGTCAGCCGGCAGCGGCAGCTGGCTTTCTCTATCAGTGCCAACAAATGAGAGCCATCGCGTCGGCTCCCTCCCGGGTTGCGCCGCGGCGTGCCGGGCACGGGTGTTAGTACCAACGGAGTGCAGTCAGCGGGCAGGCCACCCAGGGCGAGCCGGGTGACAACGCTCCCGCGCTCGGCAAGACACAGCTGCGCAAGTCAGCATGGCCAGCGCGCTGCCAGTTGATCCACTGACCGCGGCCGGCGTGGGGCTGGCGCCGGCAGCGCACCTGGCGGCCCCGCTGTTGGCAGCGGGCTGGGCAGGTCAGGGTCAAGGCCCCAACGCCAGCCTCGAGGGGTCCAGCAGCACGGGTGATCACCTTCACCCGCACGTAGATGATCATCACCACTACGGAGACAGCCTGCTTGTGGGGATGGAGGGGCACGGTGATCACGCCGGCTTCGAGTACGGCAGCGTCCGGGAGATCTCTATCGGTGAGGAGGACCACTGCAGCCCTAACGACGCCGATCCACACGGCGCCGGCGCCGCCGACGCTGCCGCCGTCACGGCTTACATCAGCACCGGCGCCACAGGTGGCGCAGGGATAGATGGCGCAGCCGGCGTCAGCGGCACGGGCGGCGCGGCGGCGAACGGCGCCGCACAGCGCGCTCAGAGCGGCGGCTCGGACGCGGAGGACAGCACGCCGCTGGCGTCTGACGCGGTCCTGGGCGTGGGCATGGGCAGCCTGGGGGTGCCGGCCTCGGAGGCGGCGTGTGCCGGCGGCAGCGGACTCGGCGCTGGCGTGCCAGCCTGCGGCAGCGCCAGCGCGATCGCCAGCATGGTCCGCCCCAGCGGGGCCGCGCTGCCACCGCCTGTGTCGCCGCAGCTGCCTGGGGTGCCGCAGGTGGCGCTGGCGGCGCCGGCACCCATGAGTATGATCCCAGTGTCGGGCCTGTCGACCGGGCCGGGTGCGCTGCCAGCGGCACCGCCGGCAGTGGGCGCCGCCGCGCCCGGGTTCATGCCGTTTTCGCAATTCCAGCAACCGCACATCAACAGCAATTCCGCGCACACCAGCAACCCGCACCTCAAGCACCTGAAGCATCAGGCACAGCACGGCGGCGCTGCAGGCCAGCACATGGTGCCAGTGCCCATGGCTCCCATGCTGGTACCGCAAACGCCGCACCCTTTCCAGGCCATACAGGCACAGCCCACGCACCAGCAGCACCAGCAGCATACGTATACGCATACACATGCACATGCACAAACGCAGCAACAGCAGCAGCAAGCGCAGAACCGGGCGACGGGGCTGCCCACGGCAGCCGCCAAGGCCGTCGCGAGTGGCAGCACTCCGGTCTCCCCGGCCAGCCGACGGCAGGCACAGAAGGGCCGCGCGCCACCGCGGCCGGTGGTGATCAGCCGCAGTGGCTCGGGCTCTCTACCTGCCACAGCGCGGGCGCAGCCCACGTCTCCCGGCGCCAATGGTGCGGCCAAGTCGCGGCCGCGCCGGCGCGTGCGGCCGGGGCGCTCGGTGTACGACCTGACTGATGAGGATGAGCCGGAGCCGGAGAGCGAGGACAGTCCGGAGGAGGACGAGCCGCCCAAGAGCAGCAGCCATAGCAGCGGCGAGAGCGAGATGGAGGAGGGCGAGAGCGGCAGCCGCGGCGGACCAGCGGCAGCCGGCGCGCAGCTGCACAAGTCGCATAGCCAGCAGCAGCGGCAGCAGCAACAGCAGCAGAACCTGCGGCAACAGCTGCAGCAGCTGCAGCAACCGCCGCAGGTGGATGCAATGCCAGGCTGCCGCCGATGCCACTTTGCACCCGTGAGTTGCCGGCCTGCGCATGGATGAAGCTGGGGCTGTCGGGGTTAGGGTCCGAGCCAAGTGGCTCCCTCTGGGGTTGACAGGAAGCCTGTCGCAACCGTGGTTTGTTGCAGCTGTGATGTGCTGTCGCTGGTGCTGAGTGCCCTGTGTTCCTGGTTGGCCCCACAGGCCGGCTGCCAGCGCTGCAGGACGCGGCCCCAAGCGTCGCGCCCCTACGCCCGGTGGCGCCCGGAGGAGGGCCGGTTTCAGGAGGTGAGCCAAACGTACCGGCAGGGGAGAGCCTCACGCAGGGTCCACTGACATGTTGCCCCAACCTTCATTTGCATGTGCGTCTGCTACACTGGACGCAAGACCTTAGACTCATACAGTGGTCTTTGTCCTCGTCACTGTACTTGCAGAGCGTGCCCGCGGCCCCGGTGTTCTACCCTACGTCGGAGGAGTTTGCCGACCCGCTGACGTACATCAGCAAGATCCGCTCGGAAGGGGAGAAGCACGGCGTGTGTCTCATCGTGCCGCCCGCCTCCTGCTGGGACCCGCCCTTTGCCTTAGGCGATGACGCTGCGGCGGCAAACGGCGCGGTTGCAAACGGCAGCGCGTCAGGCAGTGCAAAGCATGGCGCTCTGCGTTTCGAAGCGCAGCGGCAGGTGACCAGCCAGCTGTGCATGCGGCGGGGTCGCGCGGAGGGTGGACAGCAGCAACAGGTCGGGGGCAGCACTGGCGCAGGCGCCAAAGACGCCACGACAGGTGCAGCTGCAGTGGCGCTAACGGTATCGCCGCTGGGTGCATCTGGGGCTGCGGTGCCGCAGAAGCCTGCGGGCGTGCGACTGGTCGCACCGCAATGCACCGCCGCCGGCCGCGGCAAGGGCGCGGCGGCCGCCGCCGCCGCCCGCACGCCTGGTGCAGCGGTCGCGGACTCTCTGGCCCACTACGTCACAGCGCTGCGGGCGCACCCGCTGATAGGTGTGGACGAGGCAGCGCTGAGCGCCGCGAACGCTGCCGCGGCCGCTGCAGCGGCCGCCGCCGCCGTGACGGCCGCGGCCGGCGCTCATGGGAACGGCGTAGGTGCTGCTGGCGGCGGCTCCAGCCGTATGACGACGCGGTCCGTCACCGGTCGCCGGCCGCCGCACCGGCGGTACGGCGGCGGCGCCTCCGGCGCTGGCTCCGGACGCCGCGGCGACCTTACCGAAGACGGCGACAGCCGCGGCGGCGGCGCAGGCAGTGACTCGGGAGGCAGCGACAGCGGAACAGAACAGGGCGGAGAGCAGGGGTCAGCGGGCGCGCGCAGCGGCTGCGAGGGGTGGGGCGGCGGCCGGCCACACACGCTGCGGTCGTTCCAGGCGTACTGCCGCTGGGCGCGGTGTGTGCACTTTGGCCTGCCGCCGTTCGGCGGGGAGCAGGCGCTGCGGAGGCAGCGGTCCCTCGGCCTTGAGAGGTGCGCACCGTGTGTGTTTATGAGAGGACAATGCCTTGACTGCATATTACACCGGGTCCTTGGCGTTGGGGCTCCGGCCATGCAATGACAGTAGCTGCGTGCACTTCACCGTGAACGTCGTGGGTAGTAACATTGTCGTCTCGTTGACAGGGTTGGCTCTGGCGCACTGCGTGTCGCGAGCGGGCGTGTGACGAAGCCCTCCGCCGGCACCGCCTCGCCGCCGCTGGCCACCAGCCGCGCCGGCGTGCCGCTGCCGCCGAGCGTGCAGGCTGCAGTGGCCCGTGCGGCAGCGGGGTGTGAGCCCACACTGGAGGATGTGGAGGCGGAGTTCTGGCGCCTGGTGGAGCGGCCGGTGATGAGCCAGGTGCGTGCGTGCACGCGCGAGCGGATATACCTGTTCACCTGTTGGCTTCCGTTGTGTCAGGCGTGCGCCAACCCTGCCTGATAGCTTGGTGCCTTTGTTGACCGTATTCATCACTGCCTGCCTGCCTGCCTGCCTGCCTGCCAATCCTCATTATCCCAAACACCCCTCATTGCTCTCAGGCGGTGGAGGCGCTGCACTGCCCCGAGCTGGACACGGCGCGCGCCGGCTGCAGCGGCTTCCCGTTGCCGCCCTGGCGCCGGCCCCACGCATCACCCGCCAGCACCGGCAACGGCGCCGCCAATGGCACTGCCAACCCTGCTGCGCCCCCGCCGCTGCCCGGCGACGAGCGCTGGCGCTACTACGCGCTGCACCCCTGGAACCTGCACAACCTGCCGCGCGCGCCCGGCTCGCTGCTGCGCTACCTGCCGCTGGCGGGAGAGGGGCTGCTGCCGCGGCTGACGTGCCCGGCCCTGAGCGTGGGCGGCGTGATGAGTGCGGGCGGCTGGCGGGCGGAGGAGCTGGGTCTGTACTCGGCGAGTTACCTGCACACCGGCGCTAGCAAGGTGCGAAGGACGCGGTGAATGCCACAGTAATGACTGCCCTCAGGAACGGCACCGGATGGGGAGTCGGGTGGGGGCTGCGGGTAGCCCGGGAAGCTCGACGTTGTGACGGAGGGGGGGTGGGGTGGTGGAGGTCTGCGCGATTGGGAGGGGCGTCACTTGATGCGGCTGTGGCTGCGGCTGCGGCTCCGGCTGTGGGTCACGCGGGTGTTAAGATGACACACGCCCAATGCTGCAGGTGTGGTACGGCGTGCCGGCAGCGTCGGCCGGCCAGTTGGAAGCGGCTCTGCAGGACGCGCTGCCGCAGCTGTTCCCGACACCGCCGCTGATCCCCACAACGGACAGCGCGCAGCCACTGCTGCCGCCGCTGGCGCAGGATGCGGCGCCGCAGACGCTGCTGTCGCCAATGGAGCTGCGGCGCCGCGGTGTGCCGGTGTTCAGGTGGGGAGCGAGGGCCCGGGTGCGGGCGCCGGCGTGGGTCTTTGGGGCTTCACATACAATGCTAGGCCTGGTTGCTTGCTCACATTCTGTTGCACTTTTCCTTGGTTGTCCGGCAAACAGGCTTGTCCAGGAACCCGGCAGCTTCGTTGTGACTTTCCCGGCGGCCCACCACGCCCACCTTGACGCCGGCTTCAACGTCGCCGAGTCCGTCAACTTCGCACCGGCCGACTGGCTGCCGCACGCTGCCGACGCGCTGCGGCGCTACCGCGCCGCCGGCCGCGCGGCCCCTGCCAACCTTGACGGGCTGCTGCTGCGCCTGGTGGCGGCGGCGCCGGCCGTGGCGGCGGCACAGCAGGCGGCCGCCGCGCTGCACTCGCTGCGCCCAAGCGAGGCGCTGTCGGGCTTTGTGAAAACGGAGCCGCTGGCCCTGGCGCGGGCGGCCAGCGGTGCGGTGCCGGCGGCGCTGCCGCAGGCGATGCAGATGGTGCCGGTGTCCGGCATGGTGCAGATGTCGGCCGTGTGCGGTGCCGGTGCCGTTGGCAGCGGCATGGTCGGGCGTTTGAAGGCGGAGGAAGAGGCGGGGCCGGGCGCCGGCACGGGGCCCGTGGCATGCAAGCTCGACCCAGCGGCCGTGGCGGCCGCCACCGCAACCTACGCTGCGCAGGCTGCGGCCGCCGCCGCTGGCAGCAGCGCTGCTGGCGGTGCAGGCGGGGCTGTTGCGCCTTACAGCTGGCAGCAGGGCGTCAGCTTTTCGACGGTGCCGCCGACGTTGGTGGCGGCGGCGGTGGGCGAGCTGACGCTTCGGCTGGAGGAGGAGGGGCAGCGGCGGGCGGCGGCGCGGGAGGCGGGCGTGGTGGCAGAGCAGTGTGTTGCCGGCGAGGCCGCGGGCGGCGGCGCGCAGTGCCCTGTGTGCCGCGACGAGCTGTGCCTGTCTGCGGTGACCAGTGGGGAGCGGCCGGGCGCGGCGGCGTGCCCCGTGCATGTGTCCGCGCTGGGCGCAACTCCAAGCTCGTGCACGCTGTTGGTCAGGTGAGCGAAGCGGCTTCCGGGCAGACTCGTGTAAAGGATTTGTGCCGACGACACACGCCAGGCTTTTACTCGAGGGCACAATGGTCGGCCGACAACAACCACCGCGTGCGTTCGTGCAGGCACTCGCTGGAGGACCTGCGCTCGATGCTGGACTCGGCACAGGCGCTGTTCCCCGAGGCCTTCGCGGCGGCGGTGGCGGCCGCAGCTCAGCGCCGGGCGGCGCCGCCGCCCCTGAGCGGCATCTGGCGGCGCGGCCCGGTGTGCAAGTACGGTGTGCCGTTCTCCCGGCCGTTGAGCCAGCAGGTTCGTGGTGTTTGGGTGCACGGACGTGCACGTGGACGTGTGGTGGGCGGGTCTGAGTACTGTGACAGGACATGAGCGCAACCCTCGCAAGGATCCCAGTCCACCTTCGTCTCAAGTCCGAAATCCGTGTCGCATGCTGCAGGACATCAAGGACGCGCTGCGCGAGTCCGTGCGCGCCGTCGCCACCAGCGCCGCCTCAGCTGATGCCACCGAACCATGCGCGCCCTACGACCCTGACGCGGTGCCGGCGCCGGAGGCAACCGGCACCGCCGCCGCAGCCGCACGCGAAGCCCCGGCGGCGGCCGGGGCTGCAACCGGCACCGCGTCGCCACCACGCGGCACCACGCCGGCGCTGCACTCGGTGCGCTCGGGCGACGGCTCGGAGGGCGAGGCCGGTCGCGAGCGACTGGGGCCGCGGCAGGTGCTGATGCTGGAGGAGCAGCAGGAGGAGGCAGCACGGCGGGAGGAGATGCGGCGCGCGCAGGAGAAGATGAAGAAGTCGCGGGCGCAGCGCGCGGCGCGGCGCAACGCGGGCGTCGCGCAGGCGGACGGCCCGGCGGGAGGGCCCGCAGAAGCCTCGCAGCCGCAGCCGCAACAGCAGCAGCAGGTGCAGCTCGCGGCGCAAGCTGAAGTCAAGCAGCAGGTGGCTTCGCCGACGGTACAGCAGCAGCAGGTGGCGGCGGTAGCGCCGCTGCCGCCGCCACAGCAACAGCAACAGCCGCAGCAGGTGGCTTCGCCGCCGCCTCAGCTGCAGTCACAGCCACAGCCGCCACAGCAGCAGCAGGTGACAGAGCAAGCCCCTGTTCCACCTCCCGCACCAGCGCCGGCCTCGCCACCAGCCACAGCCACGGCAGCCCTGCCGTCTGGCTCAGCTGCGCCTACCCCTGCCGTGCGGGCCAACACCCAAAGTACGGTCGTGCCTCCCCTGCCACTGGCCTCGCCGACTGTCATTCCTGCAGTCACGCCGGCGACCGCGCCCGCGGTCCCGCCCGCGTCCGCCGTCGCGCTGTCGGCTGTCGTGCCGGCGGTGTCCACGGTCGGGCCGGCGCCGGTGGCGGTGCCGCCCGTGGTCATCGCCGCCTCCGCCGCTGACGTGCTGCACATGCAGCAGCAGCGGCTGGCGGGCGCGTGCAGCCCCACCGCCGCGACGGCGCCGCAGCTACAGCAGGGCGTCAAGCGGAACGTGCGCAGCGACGCCGCAGCAACGGCGGCGGAGCGGCTGGTGCGGCCGCGCCGCGAGCGCCGCGTGCCCAAGCACCTGCTTGACGCGGAGATGGAGTTGGCGGAGGAGATGGCAACATTCGTGGCCGCCAGCGCGGTGACGTCACCGCGGCCTGCTGGTGGCACGCCGGTCGCGTCGGTGGCAGCAGGGGCGGCCCGCGTGCGTGGCGGTGGGGCAGCAGGAGGTGCAGGAAGCGGAGGCGGCTCGGCGAGCGGCGGCACGTCCGCCACGTCCAGCCAGCAGCAGTACCAGCAGCCGGGCGCGGCGGCGCCGCAGCTCGCGCTGCAGCAGCAGCCCTCCGTCAGCACCGAGCTGCAGCTGCCGCTGCCGCCGCCTCCTGCCCAGGCTCTAATCACGACTGCTCCTGTCGCGCCAGCGGCCGCTGCCGCGCCTGCCGCCATGAACGGCACGGGGAATACCGCGGCGCCACTGGCGCAGTCGGCGGCCGAAGGCGCCGCCGCCGCGGCTGCCGGCGGAGCGGCGGCCGTGACCATTGAGGATTTGGGGGTGTCGCCTCGCCGCAGTAGCCGCGCCACACGGCCTTCCGTGCGGCTACTGGACGTGTCGGTCGCAGCAGGCGCCGCCGGGGCACCTGCAGCGGGCGGCGCCGCTGTGAACGGCATGGGCGCTGCTGGCGGCGCCAGCGGTGCGCAGACGCCACAGGTCGCCAGCTCAGGCAACACGTCCGGCGGCGGCGCGGCCGCAAGCTCCGGTGTGAGCAGTGGGAGCGGCGGTAGCGGTAGCGGTAGCGGTAGCGGTAGCGGCGGGGGCGCAGCGCCGGGCGTGCTGCTGCTGCGGAAGGAAACCACCAGCGGGCCCTCCACTGGCGGCGGCATGCGTCCGGGCGGACCCATGACGGCCCGCCGCATGCCGCTGGCGGCGCCGCCAGCCAGCCTACCGCCTACCGCCGCCGCGGCGGCCGCGGCCGCAGCCGAGCATGCCGGCGGGGTTGTCGAGAATGGCGGTAAGGGCGCTGCCGCGCGCTCGGCGGCACCCATGGCGAACCTGGTGCCCGCGGCCGCGGCGCCTCAGGTCGTGCCGCTGGCGCTGCACCTGCTGGCCGCGGGCGTCCCGCCGGCAGCGGCGGCGGTCGCCGTGCAGGCGGCGGCCGCCCGCGTACAGATGCACGCAGCGCAGCAGGCCGCCGCCGCCGGCGCCCAGGCGAACGGGCAGCCCGCCGCAGCCAAGCCTGCCGCGCAGCAGACCGCTGCGGCTGTGGCTGCGCCCACGGGTGCGGCTGCGGCACAGGCTCCGGCACAGCCCGAGGCAGAGCAGCAGCAGGCCACAGCGAATGGCGGCCGGCCTGTGCGCAAGCGGCGTACTGCTTTGAGTGAAGACATGGTCGTGTACGGTGAGTCGGCGGCACTATTCGGTGGACAGGGCCCCACGCCGCCCTCCAACAAGCGCAAGGCCGGCTCCGGCAAGGGCGCCACCGCAAATGCGGCGGCTGCGCACGATGGCGCAGCTGCGCCCTCCGGTGATGTCACTGCGCCCGCTGCTGCAGCCCACGGTCAGAAGGCGCAGCCCGCGTCTGCTGCCTCAGCGGCCAACGGGGCCGCTTCTGCTGCCGATGCGAACGGCATCCACGCGAACGGGCTGGGCGTGCACGCAGCGCAGCCCAGCCTGAGTCAGGGGCACAGCCAAGGCCTCAGCCACAGCAACGGCCACCACCACGACGGCCACAGCCACAGCCTGGAAGAGCAAGTGGACCTGGCAGACGAGCTGCGCCCCATCGCCGCCGGCCTTTCGCCTGCCCACGGGCTCTTCGGCGACCTGCACAACCGCGCGCCCACGCCGCAGCCCTCCAACTCTGGCCTGGGGGGCGGCGGCGCCCACCTCAGCCACCTCAATCACCACCTGACCAACGGGCACGGCGCCGCTGGCGCGACCCAGCACCTCCACCAGCACCACCATGCGTCGGTTGTGGCGGCGCCGCCCAGTCCGCTCCTGGGCCTTATGAACGACCACGACGTGTTCCTGGCGGATGGCGAGCGCGGCCTTTCGCTGTCCGCCTCCGCCAACGCCATGGATGTGCTCATGACGCACAGCCACAGCCACAACCACCTCAACCTGCTGGCGCTGGCGCCCGGGCACGCCACGCCCACCGTCAGCGGCATGGGCGGCAACCACCTGGCCGGCGGTGCGGGCACGGGCAGCGAAGCGGCGGCTGCGACGGACGGCGAGGTGACGGCACTGGCTGGCGCAGGAGCCGGCGGGGGTGCTCTGGCAGCGGTGTCGCAGCTGGAGTCCATGCCTAGCCTGGCTTCCGGCCTGGCTCTGGGCCTAGCACTGCCGGATGCGGCAGGTTTGGCGGCAGCAGGTCTGGGATCAGCTGATCCGGCGGTAGCGGGAGGTACTGGTAGTGGAGCTGCCATCGGTGGCACGCTGCCACTGATGTCGCCCACGGCACCATCGCCGGCTCCAGGTGCAGCAGCGAGCCCTGCCGCGCCCATCGCCGGCAGCCGCCAGGGGCTGAGCAGCATGTCGGCTGGCGGCGAGTGGGCTGACCTGGATGACTTGGTGGCGCTGTGAGCAGCCGGGCTTGGGGCTACGGCTGGTTGCGGGTGCGCGTGCGGGTGCTGCAATGTGAGCTGCGTCCTGGGGACGGATGCCAGGGGCTGCGGGCATGGGCGGAGTGGGCTGCACACCCGACAGGTGTGTAGCGCCTTGCCACGACGCCTATGGTAATGAGAGACTTGAAGCAGGAGGGCAGGGGAGTTTACTTCGGGGCGGCGCCAGCGCATTGTTGTGTCAGCGTGTTGGCACGCGGGCGCTTTCTTCTTCTTTCTAGGCGAGCGCAGCTTCTTTACGCTTACTTCGCAGCCGTCCCTGGTTCTGATGTGTTAGGTGACGGTGCGACTGCGGGCTTTGGAACTTATGAGCCATTTGCCGCGAGTTCGGGTGGGATGGGACTCTCTTGAACCTCTGTGTGCGGAGTGTGAACGGGCGGGCAGACTGCGGGGTTGTCTAAGGCATACTTGGTGGAGATGCCGAGACTGAGGCGACGGCCAGTCCGGCACCATGAGGCGCCGATCCAGACACTACCTTAGCCCATGGCTTGTTTGCAAAAGATATATCACGTGTTTTGGGGATTTGTTAAGCTTCTGGTGGGTGTAATTACGGCCGCGCTGCTGACTGTTGCCGGAACGTAACAGCCGTTGAACCCGGAAATGCCTGCAGCTTAATGTGCAGCCGCGACAAACCCTGCTGAGGTGATGGCGTGTTGATGCTGGCATCAAAAACCGGTGTTGTGCATGCATGTGTGTACGGTTGTTCGTGAGACGTGTGAAGTACGGGGTCCAGTTTGCATGGAATTAACCTCATAAGTTGCGTACGCGCGGCAAGCTGTGAGGACGATGCAAGATTCCGGTAGGCTCGTCACATCCGATGCGCCGGTAACGAGTCCGACATCGCAGCGTGCATACGGCCATTGACCCAGATGGCGCAGGGTATTAATTTGGGTGGTGCCTGCAGCCGACGTTCTCGGACGGGCGACGTGGACGAGGCGTGCATCCTGCCCTGCACGTGCACCCACGTGCGTCTGTGCGCACTAGCGTTCGATCTTCGGTGCTTTGTTGTACAGCAGAACGCGCTGGGCGGCTGCAGGGGCGGCTGCGTGTGTGAAAGATCAGGAAGGGGGACGACACGAAGATGCCATGGCGTCGTCGTGATCATGCACATGGCCCGGTGACGAGAACTGAGAGGAGGGGGAGGACTGGATGGCAGGGGAGGTGTGCTGGCGGTGGTGGGAAGCTGCGTGAAGCGTGAGTGCGTGACCACCGCAGATGGTTGTGTTGGGCTGTAAAGAAATGCAGGCAAACATATGGCTGGGAGAAATCCCTGCGCTTCAATGGCTGAAGGCTTGAACAGCGCAAGCAAGGTGGAGTACATGGTGAAGGAGGTGCAGTGGGTGAGCGAGCGGGGTTACGATGCTGCGGGCTCCCGCCATCAATATGGAAGGACTCCTCAGGCGGGCACATTGGGCCACTTTTAAAACTCAGCCTATTCTGGTTAAGCAGGCTACACGTCAGGAAGGATGTCGAACTTACGATAAGGCAACGCTTGTGAACTGTGCCATTGCAACAATGCAACCTTCCGGTGCCTTCTTCCTGAGTGCCTTGCTATTCCTAGCGTTAGTGGCCGTCAATCAAAACATCTGGCTATGGCAGGACGATTGCAGCGCGACCGAGGAGGAGCCGCTGCAATTTTTGCAGACCTGTCAGTCTGCGATGCCGGTAGCCAGTTATAACATGACATGGAACCGTCAGTTGTATGCAATTGACCCACTGGTGAGGGCAATAGACGTGGAACGTTGACGGCTACGGCCCTGCATGATTCTTTCCCTCGCCGCTCTGGCGCTCTGGTCGAACGAAGAGGCAGATGGCATCTTATTTGGCAACGCTTTTATTGCTATCGCGCTGCAAGCTGCATGGATTGCCAAGGCTTCGTGTTTGGCCCTTTCGATGCCACTCGAACGCGGACTAGAACTCTCTGCTGCACGATGCGGCCGCTTCCTGCAGGGAGAGTTAAAGCGCAATGGCAGCGTGTATCACGAAAGGAGCGGCCGTGCATCGCAGGTGGTTTCGACGTCTGACACGTGCGGCGAAGGGTTAAGGACGGAGCGCTCAAGCGCCGTCGACAGCAAGCCTGCGGCCGGCCATGCAGAGGGCGAGTGCCTGCCCCCGGCAGATAAGCACATGAGCCCAGGCCAGCTGCTACGTTGGTTATGTAGCAGCATGGCAGCAGCTTCGGTACTATGGTCAATCCTGCGCCTTTGCGTCAGGGCCATGCGTTTGGCTTTCCCGGACGCGTCAGTCAAGCGCTACCAGGTAGGACCTTGTCTTGCACAGGAATGCATGCTACTCAATCGGCGTAAGACATCACAACGTATAGCTAAAGCCTTCCTTGTCTGCGCGGGCGCTGCGCAGGCGTGTAAGGAGTTGGTCTGGGACCTCCGGCGTCAAGCGGCGGAATGGGCGGCATCGCGGGCAACAGACCCGCTGTATAGGCAGTACCGCCAAAGCGGAAGCGGCGGCAGCGCATTTCACGAGCAAGCTAACTCGCCGAATAAGCAGCAGCTTAGTCCACAGGAGTTGTTCCGAGCATCCTCCCTGCCAAACTCGTCATCACAGAGACGCGTCCCTGGTGCGGCTAACACGCCCGACCCAAATGCCGACTCGCTGCCGAACGCCGCGGCCGTGGCCGTGTGCGTGCACAAGTTCTTGTGCGGGCGGCGGTCTCGCCGATGGCATGACGCGCCGCCGCCGCCGATAGAGCTGGTGCAGCTGCTCCAAACGGTGCGGAATGTTTCGTCGTTACGATAGCTGGTGCCGCTGCCGCACACCTGCCGCATCGCTCGCACCACCTCGCAACCAGCAGTGCCTGAAGCCGGCTGCACGTTGAACCTACATTACCTCTTTCCGGCACTGACTTCTTGGCCCTTTCTTGATGCAGGCAGCGAGGACCTACGTGGATTTCGTGCACCGTGATATGGCCGAGACCTTCATGCAAAACATCTGGGAGCGTAAGTGGCTCCATGCCGTGGGCCTGACGCTCATTGCTTGCGCCGTGCTCGACCTTTGTGCGGCGGCTCAGCTCTTCTTGCCTGAAGTAGTGCATGTGGCATGCGACTGTGCTGATGAGCCCATCAACACCTGCCGGCGCAATTGCCGCCGCCGCACCAGCCGCCGCTCCCTTGCCCCAAAACCGCCGCACCTGCCGCCGCCGACCGCCGGTTCCTTGGCACCTGTCCCGCACAAAATTTCACAGGCGAAGAGTTAGATCCAGACTGCCTGTACGAGTTCAGCATGCTGGATCCAGCGATCCAGCCCGACCCTGAGCCGGGTCACGAGCACGAGCAGCAGCCGCACTTGGCGGCGGCGCTGGTGCAGGACATCACAGCAGTGGGCCAATCCACACTGTCCGGCTACTGCTGGCTGCTGGAGCTGCTTGGCTTCGCCAGCCTTAAGCTGGTGCTGGTGCCGGCGTTCCGCGTGCTGGGGTTCCTGGTGCGCGCAGTTTCGCGCGTGTTCGCCTGATGCTAGTCAGCAGTCATGGAATGAGGCGTGAGAGGGCGAGAGACAGCGAGAGGTGGATGGCGGGCAGGACCTGCTGTGCGGCAGTCTCCACAGTGACACAGACCGATGGCAGAATGGCATTTTTTGCGGGAGGTTGCATAATAGTTGTCGGTATTTTTTGTAGGCTCGAGCTTAGTCCAACGTGAGGCGCACGCCATCATGCCGTGCCGCATTCACCAGCGCCGGGAGTCCGGGACATTTCCCCATGGCACGCGCAATGTTCTCATAGAACTACTTAAGATTCATGCCATAGCATTGGCCAGAACTGCAATAATGAATCCTCCTTGGTTGAAAGATGCATCCCTCTCGAGGGATGCCGGGGCCTCGGCGGACAGGGTCCGGTGTTCGCATGCATCTACTGCCAGTCAGCAGCTCATTTACAGGGTGCAGAGCACAGGCCGCTGTGTTGTGAGGCCGCCCGGTGCACACCCAGCCGCTGGCCGCACCGACGCACGTCTTGGCGGTAGCAGGTATGCATTCCTGGTCCTGCCTATGGTTCGCGTGGGGTGGCCGATTTGTGTGCGAGGCGTTTGATGACGCTGTATTGCGGGGCAGGCTTACGGTGTAGAGCTTGCTGTACGGCATATTACGTGGAGTACTGGATATTTGTTTAGGAGAGGAAGATTGGTGTGATATGGGGTATGATCGTGGGGGTATGATCGTGGGATAAGATTGTGGGTTTGGGCTCATGTTGGGCCGAGAGCGGTTTTACACTGTACTGCACCGCTGCTTTCTGCATGGAATCATCAAGGGATCGAAGATGCTTATAAAGATAACAATGCGAAGCCGGAGGCATGTAGTGGAGAGCAGGTGCAACGCCTGACTCGGTGTCAGTTGTGCAGGTACATAAGAGCACGCGCAGATATGGTGTGGCCCGTGCCACCGATTTGGCTAGGGTGGCAATGAGAGGGGGATGGTTTCACCTCAGTAGGCAGTCTTGCCCCCTCAGCCTCAGCGCGGGTGGGTGGGTGGGAGCGTTGAGTTGATGAGGTGTGCACAACTCAGAACGCAAGGCATAGTGTCTTAAATCTCGCTGTGACTTGGGCTCCTCTCAGAGCGCCAGCTCAACGCTTGCTGCGGCAAGTCGCTGGATTGCGCTGGGCCTTGGTGGAATCTGGGCCATGGTCTGGGCCGCGAGGCAGGGTAATATGAACTGAGGGAGGGTAGTATGGGCTGAAGCGTATGCGGCGCTGGGAAATTCAGCAGAGCAATCCGTGCCCCCTTGTGTCATCGTGTGTGGCTGCGACTGTCCAACCGTGGTGAGGGCGACGAATCGAGGATGTGTGTCTGTACAGATACCGTAGCACACACTCGGCCTTCATGGCTGAGCGAAGAGCACTTGTCTCTACAGAAACTTTGAAAGCATTGGCCCAGGGGCTGTTGTGTGCCATACGTGGCCAAAAGCGTGGCGACCTTGAAAGCACGCCAGGAACAACCACTTGCTCCTGCCTGCTCCTGCAACCCGCGCAGCAGGGTATCCTACAAGGTATCCTATGTAAGCCCTCAACAGCCGTGCCTCTATTGTATTATGCATACTGACCGTCCCGCGCAGCTTGCTCAGCTGGCCCAACCTCTACCGCAGTATACAGTTCAACGGATGAATGACACACGTGTCCACTCCTACCACACGAACTGGTACCATCTTCGATTCCAACAGGGGCGCCCCTGGATTGCAATGTGACTCACTGCAGGCCGCCGGACGCCTGATCAGTCCTCATGCCCTAGCCCTACGCTACCGATGTTAAAACCACGTCAAGCCTACGTTCCTGCCTGTCTGTTTAGATCCCTTCTGCACGGATCCACTGAGCCCTTCGGTGCACTAAGCGCTGCCTACTCACCACTTTCTGTTGCCCACCACGCAATCCAACAAGCATGCAAAATGAGCTACCTGCACAATGCAATATCACCTAAGAGTTGAGCTCGCCCATCCACAGCCGCACTGTCACGGTTTCCTGCCCGAAATGAGCATGTGCGTGTTGTGGATTTGGTGGTTGTGGGAGTTGGCGATGCCGTAAGACACGCCGTGACCCGCCTGACGTGGCGAGGCATGCGCAATGCTACCACCGACGCGGCGCTCCGGAGAGGGCGGCAGCCAGCCTGTATGCATGAAACGATGGACCGGAGATTGGACTCATCGGACTGTCCCTCATTACGTCGCATTCATGCAACATTACGGTGCTGTATGCGGGCGGTGATGAGTGGTAGTGGCTTCGCATGCTGTGGCGCGGAATGGGCAATTGGGCATCACTGTACATTGTCGACGTCCATGATCAAGCAAGCATACAGGTGTTCCCAAGCAATGCCGTGCGACACGCCGAACGAGCGGCTCACCGAAATGGTGGTGGTGCACGAACTGGGGCAGCATGGGGCTGGAAAGAGGCTGCTGCACATGCGCATTCACAGGGCGAGGCTCCATGGTCCGGTGCCTGCATAGCGGACCATGGGGACGAAGTTCAAAGGACTGGAAGGTGCTCATAAGTATACCGCCCGGGAGCACAAAGTGTCATTTTTGGCAAGATTACCTTCATCGACCGCAACCCACCCTGTGTTGTCCAGGCACGCTCACCCTGTGCTGGTGGTGGTGGGCCGCTGCAGCTCGCGGAGTTGCGCCAGCGAGCGGTCAGACGTACCCACGCGGCGCGGGGACTGCGAGCGCTCGACCCACTCCTGCGCGATGTGCACGAAAGGTGGCACAGTGTCAGACCGCGTGTGTGTCTGTCCGCGTAACGAACGAAACTCAAGCAGGCCGGTCGTGACTGGCGCGCTTTATCATGTACTCTGTACACATTCATTTTCTTGCCTTGATGGAGTCCGGGTTATACTGCGAGTAAATGCCCCGACCTGCGAGCGCCGTTCCGTTCAGCCAGCATGCACATGAGTTGCAGGGGAATACAGAAAAGCTGCAGCGCAACTTATAGCCCAATCCTCGATACATCAATGCAGTTATAGGACAGCGACTACAGCTGCACGCTTGTGCAGCCCAGGTCTGGGCACTGGCTTGATGCCCAGCGTGCGCGTCGGTGCTGTTCGCGAGGTGCGGTTCTAACCAAAATAGCTCACCTGTTGTAGTCTGAGGCCCATTCCACCATTTGTTTGACATTGCCAAGGGCTTCCTTTACGGCTTTAGCTTCGAGCCTCCCAGGCCAGTGTACTATTGTGTGAACGCAAGCAGGGTCGTGTTCTGTACCTGTCTGCCCTATAAAAATACTACTGGGCGCGGGGCTGAGCGCAGAAGCAAGCTGAACGTGCTTCCGTGCCAATCCGGCAATGCTGCCGGCGCCCATGCCTTAAAAAAACCCGCTTCTGTATCCCGCTAAGAGTTCGACCGCAGGTGCTCTCATGGTAGGACCAGGACGTTTTCATTGCTTTAACATTCATGTCTACAACTCCTCACACAGTTAGCAAACCGGAATGGTGCAGCTATCGGCAAATTCAGATGCGGGGACCGGCGCGACGAGCGCTTCTTACAGCGCTTCTAGCAGAGGAGGGCTGACGTCGGGAGCAATAGCGGTCATAACGGAGCGGCTCTCGGAGTTGCAGGAGCTCCAATTGCCCTCCAGCCTTTACCGTGACGCAGGGGGTGGGGCGCCCTCAGCCCACGCGATCCTCCTATACCTGGAGGCGCTGCTGCAAAAGGACCCAGCTTCCTTCCTGGCCAGGTACGACTTGGCAGGGCCCCGCAGCCTGGCTAGTAATCGCTGCAAACCCAGGCGCTGTGGCGCTCGGGCTTGTATCTCCCACTTTCCGGTGTCCCCTGCTCCTTAACCACCAGCTGCACGCCTACTCGTTGCGCACGGCTGTTGCGTAGCACCCCGATCATTTGCAACCCCTTGTAACCACAAACCAGGTATGGCGGCGTGCTTCAGAGCCAAGAGCTCAATCACTTTGAGCCGCTGCGCTCCTCGGACTTTGAGGTGGACCACTGGCTGCGCCACTACGCCGCGCAGCAGATGGCGGCGGCAGGGCGGGCGGCGGACCCCAGGTGCGGCGCGGCGCAGGCGTGTGTCGTCGCAACGGCACCGCCGGCGGCACCCGCGCTTACGGCCTGGTGGTAGAGCTTACTGCACCTTGCCTGCATGCGCGCGTGTGACAAAAGCACAAGGGCAGGGAGAGAGAGTGGATAAGTGAGCATGTGCGTACGGTGCGTGTGCCGTTGCGTGCAGGCGGCTGCCTGCCCAGATCAAGAACCGGCGGCTGGCGGCCATGCGGCGGCTGGAGGGAGAGGGCGACTACTTCAGTGAGGACTCCATGCGCCACCGCGCCCCACTGCTGTACCACCAGCACATCGGGCGGTACGCGCCGCCGCATCGGCCGCCCGGCCAGGCACAGGAGCAGGAGCAGGGGCAGGAGCAGGGGCCTGGCGTGGCCGGCGGCAGCGAGGCACAGGGCGACGAGGATGCTGGAGGTGCCTGCGTGAGGCCAGGTCCGTCGGGTGCTGCTTGGGGCACACGTGTGCAGCCTGGCGGGGCAGGAGTCGGGCGTAGGGGTGCGGCAGCGGGGTTTGCTTCATGTGCGTGTTCATCCCTGGTACTGTGTTCATGTCGTGTACTCCATGACGGAATGCGCCGGCGATGTGCTGCGTGTGGTCCGCAGGTGCGGGCGGCGTTGGAGGCAGCTGCCTTGCCGCAGCACTACAGCAGGCCTTTGCAAAGAGCGGCGACGGCGCCGCCGCGGGATCAGGAGCAGTAGTAGGCGGGACGACAGGGCCGCGAGCAGCAGCAGATGCACCCCTTGAAGGGCAGCAGCACCCGGACACGGGCCGCGGCTCGGGTGCAGGACCGTCTTCAGCCGCAGAGCGGGATGATGGGCCGGGGCCGTCTGTGCGGCGAGCTAGCGAAGCAGTGCCGGTCGGCGGAAGCCCTGTTGGCGGCAGTGCGGGTGCTGCAGAGGGTATGCTGCGGTTCAGTGACTTCCTGCTGCGGCAGAACGACGAGGCGCAACTGGAGCAGCGGCGGCGGCAGGAGCAGCGGGAGGAGGACGCACAAGTGGGTGGGGGTGTGCGTATCTGGGGGCGGGCGCGGGCGCAGGGAGGCGTGGGGCGCTCATGGTGCGGCGGAACTGATTGTGGGCGCAGCGCTGGAAGTGCAGGCGCCGCGCCCGATGCTGCCTGACTCGGGAGCTCCTGTACAGCTATCATGCGGTGCCTCAGTGGGTTTTCTTTGTTGCACCTTTCTTCATGCCTGCCCGCCATCTGACGCAGATGTCCGAGCACGATAGCGACGACGACGACGAGGCGAGTGGCGACCGCGACGGCGGCGACGACGGGGAAGACACGGGCATCGCCGATGATGATGACTTCATGTCGGACGGGGAGGACAGCAGTGGCGCGGCAGGTGCAGCCGCCAAGCGGCGAGGCCAAGGGGCGCGGCAAACGGGCGGCGGCGGCGGTGGAGGGCCAGGGCGGCCGCGGCCTTCGCAGTCACAGCTGGCGGCGCTGCGACGTGACTTCTTTGAGGAAATGCAATCGCGCTTCCTGCTGGGGCAGGATGGTGCGTTTGTGGACTACCGGGCCATTGATGCTGACGCGTCGCTGGACGCGGACTGGATAGAGCAAGAGTCGCGGGACGCAGAGGATCGCTACTTTGACGAGGACTAAGATGAATGTGTGAACTGCCGAGGGCTGAAAAGGAGTGGCAAGGGCGGACAGGGGTTGGCCGTGTTGGTGTTGTTGGTTTTTTAAGTCGCCGCCAGGTCCAGCTGCACCAGTTTGTTGGAGCTGTCGGCGATGGCACTCATGGCAGTAATGTAGGGGGCGGCGTTGGGCCGCGTTTACATCTGGTTCTCGGACTTGGGGTGCTTTTTGTCTGGGGCTGTTTGTCTGCCGCAGGGAAGGGACACGCCCATTTTACCTGTGCAACAACTTGAAAGCCAAGGGATCTATCGCCTACGTGCGCATCACCGGCAACCGAATGCCGTTCCACAATCAAACCTGGACGCTTACCCAGCTATGTGCGACTTACGGTATGAGCCATGCGCTGCAAAGGAATCCAGCGGGCGCTTTCTACCGGCACTCTAGGTCGGCGCATGTACCCACAGTGCACTGCCGTGCAGTTCCACGTATTTCCGCTTCAATTCCCACCAGCGTAACCAAGGGCATCTATGCATGAATTGACACGCCATGTACATAGCCACGTGCACAGCCCACAGGCACCACCGTCCCTACCTCGTGATGCCGTATCGCACCCTAAACACACAGCCAAGGGCCGCCCCCACACCCGCTACCATTTATGAAGATGCTAATGTCCTGCGCTGAATTCGGCCGCGCTAGGTGCCATCACGCCCACGCGGCAAGCAACGCCCGCTGCTTTGGCTCGGTTGGCGGCGCCGTCGCATGCCGCAGCCAGTCAAGCTCCGCTCCGCTTCAGCTCACGGCGCGGGCGGCGGCACGTTGAACGCCACGGGGTCTGCAAGTGCGGGATAGCTAGGCGCGCTGGGAGGCGGCGCCGCACCCTGTGGCGGGTAGCCGGCGCCTTGCGGCGGGTAGCCGGGCGCACTGGGCGGTGGCGCCGCGCCAGGTGGCGGGTAGCCGCCAGGAGCGGGGTAGCTGCCAGGAGCGGCGTAGCCGCCGGGAGCGGGGTAGCCGCCGGGGGCACCCGGCGGCGGCGGCGGCGGCGCGCTGGGCGGCGGGTAGGCGCCTGGCGGCGGCGCACCGGGTGTCGAGTAGGAGCCGGCGGGAGCTGCACCTGGCGGGTAGCTACCAGGTGGTGGCGGCGCACCCGGCGGCGGGTAGGCGCCGGGCGGCGGGTAGCCGCCCCCAGGAGCGCCCGGCGGCGGTGCACCGGGCGGCGGGTAGCCCCCGGGTGCCCCTGGGGGTGGGGCGCCTGGCGGCGGAGCGGCGTGGCCGCCGGGGTGCATGGTTGGCGCCGCTGTGAGCGGCGGAGGACACTGCACGTTGTTGGCCCTGCGCATTTAGCAAAGTTGTGGGCAGCAGCACGTAAGCAGTGGTCTAGTGCATGGAACTGGAGCTGGCGCGTTGAGTGGCCTGCATGGAACTGGAGCTGGCGCGTTGAGTGGCCCAGCATCAGGGCGCGGCGTAAACAACTTGCCGCTGAGCGCTTTGGCACGCACACGAGCTCCTGCCCGCTCCGCCAGCCAATACCAACTCACCGCATGTACTCTAGCAGCTGCCCCGGCAGCTCCGCTAGCAGCTCCTGCGCCAGACGCACGCCGTCGCCCGCGTACTTCTCAAACTCCACAAACTGCACGATGTCGCGGACCGCGGTGCGGTTGCCGCTCGACAGCTTGCGGTCGTCCGAGTCCAGCGTCTGTCACGCAGGCACACGAGACCGGTACGCAAAGCTCACATGGATTGCGTCGGCCACTGGAAAGGCGGGGATTGTACCGTAGTTGAAGCCCCAGGCCCAGCCCACACAGTCGCTTCGGTGGTGCAGTTACCGAGCTTTCTAGCCACAACTGCAGCGTCACGCCGCCCCCTCGAGCCCCCTGACACACTCACGTGCATGTCGCCGAAGTTGTCCCTGCCCACGCCCACGATGAGGATGGACATGGGCAGCGCCGACGCCTCGATGATGGCGTTGATGGTGTCCTGCGGCCGCAACCCGTACACAGCGCAGTTTGCACACGTGCCGGGTAGGCACCGTCAGGACCACCACGCCAGGTCAAGAGCTGGACAAGGCAAGACACGACACATCGACACATGGATGCAATGCCTGCCCATTGAACAACAGGCCCCCGTGCTCGCTCCCTCTCCCGTTGCGGCGTGCACCGGCACGCACCGGCATGTCCATGATGGCTCCGTCCGTGAGGATGAGCAGCACCGTGTACTTGGGCGGCTTGGCGCCCACGGTGGCGCGCGCCCGCTGGATGGTGGCGCGGATGATGGGCGCGAACAGCGTGGGGCCGGACAGAGACCACGTGCCCAGAGCCTGACTGCGGGGAGGGGGGGCAGCGGGGCGGGGAGCAGCAGGGAGGGGAGGACAGGCGTGGGGGCCGGTTTACCTTGTGCTGGCATGTGTGAGGATTGGACCAGACGGCGCAAATGCGAGGAGGAGGGAGGAAGCGGCAGGCGCAGGGCGCGGCGTGCGGGCTGGTGAAGCGCTCCGAAGGGGGCTGTGGATTGCGGGCTGGCACAAGGCCCGCGCGACACGCACCGATAGGCGGCCAGCAGCCCGTTGACGCCGATGCAGGTGCTGTCGGGCGGCGCGCCCATGGGGAAGCAGTGGTCGGTGGGGTTCTTGCCGTACACGCCGCCGAAGCCGAACATGGGGAAGCTCTGCAGCACATGGCAAAAACACCGCGCTCCAATGCGTTGGCTTCCACACACAAGGTCGTGGCTGCTGCTGGGGCCTTCGCTAACCTTTCATCCCAGTCCAGTATTAGCGTGTGTGAGACGGGGTCACCCGCAAGCACCCGGAACCACCTCAAAAGGGCCCTCTGCCCTGCTGCCATGATTCACCCCCCTCCCCTGCACCTTGTCGTGGTCATAGTGCTCCAGGATGGCCCCAATGCCCATGATGGCCTTCTCGTACTGGGTGGGGCCAGCTGCAGGGGAGCGCGGGAAGGACAGGGCCGCAGACAGACCCTCAGACACATTAGCATGAGGAGCATTGCAGGGCGCATTGGGGCGCACATCTTTCTTGCTTCGCTGTCACCAACGCGCCTCCGGACTCAACAGGAGCTAGTGGGCCGCATGGACTCCAAGCCATGTAACATGCTCATGCTCACAACTGGTGTGCGCCCACAGAACGAGCAGGCGGGTTCGGCGCTGGAAGGACACGAGGAGGGGAGGGCACAGACGTGCTGGTGATGCAAGCGGCGCTCACCTGAGAAGTAGTGCTTGGAGGCGCGCTCCCGCGGGTCGCCATTGGAGGCTGCGGTGGGGGAATGGGATGTGGCACGTTTGTAGTTTGACATGGACAGACATACTTACTTGGCCAAGTCACATCGCAGCCCTGCCGGAATTTCGGGGTTTGCAATTTGCCGGGCGGGCCACGCGCAGGTGCTGCAAAGGGCAGGGGAAATCGCGCGGCGCCGCACCCGTGAAGTCCACGGCCACAACGAAGCCGATTTCGGTGCCGCCAGTCAGGTAGTCGACGAAGGTCGAGCGCGTCTGCACCGTGAACGAGTTGATCTGCGGAGGGGCCCAGGGAAAGGAAGAGGGCAGGGGTCACACACCGGAGTTACGTTCTGCATTGAAGATCCTTTTCTGCGCAAGCGCTTCCCATCCTACTCCTCACACTCCTCCACCTCCACCTCCACCTCCTCCTCCTCCTCCTCCTCCTCCTCCTCCTCCTCCTCCACACCCCCACCCTCACCCACACACGTACCTGCAGCGTGCCGTACTCGCCAGGCGGCTTTCCACGCGGCGGGTTGAGGGTGACAAAGGACCCCGCCTTCGACCCCAGCTCGATCATGCGCTCTGTGCTCAGCTCCACCCAACCCAGCGGCCGGTGAGACCCGTTTGACTCGTAATCAAACACCTGCGGTGTCAGTCAGCCAGGCGCGGTCTGAAGCCGCCCGTACTGGTGCTGCCATGCACGTCACCATGTCGATTGTCAGCAATATACATTGCCGCGTCGCGGCTGCCCCACCTACCTCCAGCTTCAACGGCCGGACGAGGTCGCCATTGCACAGCTGCGTCGCCCGCACCACAATCTCGTCCCTACGGCACCGAAGCAGGGATCGCACAGCGTACTGGACTCGCGTCGTTCATGTGCCACGGCGTCAACAGAGGATGGCGTAGCCAGTCGTGTCGACACGTGCACACCAAGCCCCTGGCAGGCCTGCCCCCGCTGCGGCGTAATGCGCGACGCTCACCACGACGGGTTCAGGTTGTCCCGCCGCACGCCCGTCTTGTACACAGGCAGCCAGGTGGTGCCGTCATCCTGCAGCCGTGCCAGGACAACACACACACACACACACACACACACACGCGCGCACGCACACACATGCAAACACACACAGTAGCAGGTATGCGAGGGAATGTCAGGTAACCTCCGTATGCCGTCGCGTTGCTGCATCGCATACACTGTCTTTGCGCTTTGTTCTCCTGTGCTCTTTGACACGCACAAACACACGAGGTACATGCGTGGGTGCCAGCTGGCACCGTTCCCAGAATGTGCCGGTGCATACAGCTGCGAGACACCCTCCCCACCACGGCTCTGCTCATCCACTCACACATCCATCCGCCCCCTGAAATCGCCCTCTTGAACACCCCTGCATTTCCCCGCCCGCCGGAGCCCGCTGCCGTACCTGCATGCGGCTGATCTGCACGAAGGGGTCGGACTTGGAGAAGCGCTCCACGTTCTTCAGCTTCTGAGCCGACAGTTTGATCCTGGTAATGCGACGGTGCGCCACGACCAAGCGATGAGAGTGGGTCAGGACCAGATTGCAGTCGTAAGGCACGCGCAGGCATGCCACAATCACGCATGCCGGTCGCGAACCGCTTGCTTGACAAGCGTGCAAAGGTGCGTGTTAGGCTTGACACATCGTCGACCCCGGGTGTTATTTTGCGCTGTTCCTAGTGACAAACGCGTGCATATATATGTGTACATTTTCCTTGCCGTGTGCTCTTCAACCCACATGCGTTTTGCCCACACACGCACCTGTACACCTCCTTGGCGTTGGACATCTCCTCCCCAATCAGGACCACCGTGGACTGCGTGTTGCGGCCCTCCTTGTTGGTCATGGTGCGGCCCAGCTTCTTGCCCTGTGCCGTCACCACCTCGCTCAGTGTGAACTCCGCCTGCCCCAGGAAGTCCTGTGCGCGTGGTGGCGGCGGCAGGAGGCGGCGGCAGGCAGGAGGCGGTGGCGGTGGAGGTGGCGGCGATGGTGGCCGGTGATGGTAAGGTATGTGTCGTGTGGTGTTGGAAAATACAGGAGCATTAAGAGCCAGGACCCTGGCCGCAGGCATGTTGATGCCAACCAGTCACCGATGAGTGCCGTACGCGTTTTTATACCATGCCGGCCCAACTTACACATTTGTTGGGGTCGATGCTGGCGATGTTCTGTGGCGGGTTGGTTGCAGGGGGGAATTGCATTAAGCGCACATACAATGATCCATAATGCCAGCGCTCACAACAGGCTGCCACCTACAGCGTATGGCCGCCCACTGCCACACCTGTTTTGAGACAGCGTTTGACAGAGGCCGGGGTCTTACCTGGCCCTTGTCGACGTCCACGAACAAGATCTTGAAGCTTTGGATTCTCTCAAAGTTGTACAGGATCTGTTTGGTTGGCAGGGGTAGTTATCAGCTACGAGGCGTCATCGTCGTGCACTGCTCTCGCAGACACCCTGTTGTGGGCCAACGCACCTCCAAACCCTTCTTCTCACCCCAGTCCCAGGCAAACCGCACGGGGACCCCCCTCCTTCCACCGCGGATACCCACCTTGAATCGGTGAACGAAGTTGGGGTCTGCAGAGGCGAGTAGGGCAATGGCGAGAGGGGGCACCAAGTTAGGGACGTGGACCTGTTGTGTGCGGTGTCGAGCTACAGGCACCTCCGACCCAGGAATTCGTGCGAAAGCTGGTCCAACCACCACTGTCACGTACCCTGGTTGTTTGCAATCATCTCTGTGCGGCCGAACTCTACCCAGCTTCCCTCCTTTTTCTCGTAGAGCACGGCCTATCATAGAGCGAGTGCAGAAAGGGCAAGTCACGCGGGTTCACAAAAAACAGCACGCCGGTCTAGGATTGCATCGGCAGGGGCTGGCCAAAGCTCCTAAACCAGTCTACACCAACCTCACCATGGCGTCTGATTTGCTGTAGGCCCCGTTCCGTTTGTGGGGGGGGGCGACAAGTTGTGGAGGGTGCGGGCGTTAGACAACGCGGTGTGTGTGGGGGGGGGGGGGGGGGGGCCGCTGCCGAGCAGTTGGTGCAAGGGCAACTGGAGGTAATTGCAGATCACTTTCGCCGGTATGCAGTCACTGTGCTCTCTTTGCAAGACTCCTCTCGGAAGAGCAGCGCCCCTTGGAATCGGCCACACCTGAACACATCTGCATCCTTTAGCCGCCTAGCTCCCACTGAAAGCATAATCCATGTGCAGTAGGCCAAAGAGCCTCCAAGCAGCTCCTGGGCCTCAATATCCTGCTCCTTAATGCTCTCGCCAGTGTACGCCCTCCCCGCTGCATAATCTGAAGACACATCTGAACCAAAACAATTGCCCATTTCAAATCGGATATTGCGGTCAGGTATGGAAAGCCACTCTGTGCTGTTGACGTGAGAGTCAAACGTTGACTTATTTGCGCGCAGGCAAGGCTAAAGGTCGCTGCTATTGGTCAGCTCATAAATCAATGCATATGAGTTATGGCGCGGGCTTCGTTTCGTAGTGAGAACGGGCGACGCGCACGGCCACGATTGCCCGTGGCGAAACCCGCTACCCCCCGCGCTCGCCGGCCCGTCATCAACGTGCTTGAAACACAACACAAGCGAACATGCGTCCTCACGCACTCAGGCCCGCCACGGCGCCAACCCCCGCTTCAAACACGACTTGTGCACTAACATTCCCCACACCCTTGTCGTTGTCGAACTATCCCCTTACAGCTACTACGTTATTGCCATGACATTAACAAGAAAGTGATCTTCCCGCGCAAGGGAAAACTGGGCAGCGCCCACGTCTCCAGTCTGAGGCCGCAAGCGTCTACCTCATCTCCCGTACATACCGTAGCCGGGGCCGGTTTGTACAGGCACCGCCCGCCATTTGTCCAGCCACGTCCGGCTATTAGGAACAAGCACAGCCAGATCAAGACAACCAAACGGCAGGTAATTCTGTAGCCACAAAAATCCTCACTGCTGCGTCCTACCACACGCTTTGCTGCAGCAAAAACCATTAACCGGCCGGCCTCAACCTGCGCGCCGGCGCCGCTTCTTGGGCGACGCCGCGCTCCTCCACGTGGCCTTGCTCGCCCCGCCCCCCTTACGCACATGTACGCCGCAACTGCTGGGTCCAGGGCCGCTGCCGCCGGGCCAAGGGCCGCTACTGCTGCTGCTGGTGGGGCCAGGCCCTCCACCACCACCGCCTACTATTGCCATGACATTAACAAGTCAACGCAATATTTCTATCATGTGTCTTTCATTACAGCGCCTGTGACATGAGCCTCAGCGCCCTCCCATCTGCCTCAGCGCCCCACCATCAGGAGCACCCCAATAAGAGTAACCCTATCAACCCCACCAACACACGACACTATGCCCAATTGCCGATAATACCGGCAACCTGTGGCAATGCCCTAGTACCGTAGCTATGCCACCGCCCATCTCCAATTCCGGCCAGCTGTACTTACCTTCCCACCCACCATCAGGATGTAATTTAAGGGCATCAGTCTCGTTCGTTCACTTTCAGATGCGAGCTACGCATAGTCCCAGCGCTGCCCAACCGAACTATGGTGACCATTCCCGTTAGTTACGTCTCCCTTCACTATTCAGTGCTCTGTTGTCTGCTGTGGAGGACTTCACCACGATGGCCTGCTTGGCCTGCTCTCAAGGGGCCGCAGCAGCAGTCGGAGCTTGACCTGGTGTTACCGGCTGCTGCGGGTATGCAGCCGGTGTCTGGGCTGGGTAGGCCGCCGCCGGCTGCTGCGGGTACACCCCAGGCGCCTGCTGCGGGTAAGCCCCGGGAGGCGGCGGCGGGACGCCACCCGGCGCCTGGGGCGGGTACGCAGCCGGCGCCTGGGGTGGGTAACCACCGGGCGGGGGCGGCGGGTAGGCCCCAGGTGCTTGCTGGGGATAGCCAGCCGGTGGCGGCGGCGGGACGCCACCAGGCGCCTGGGGTGGGTAACCGGCCGGTGCCTGGGGTGGGTAGCCGCCGGGCGGCAGGGGCGGCGGCGGGTGTGCTCCAGGCACCTGCGGCGGGTAGCCGGCCGGAGGCGGCGCAGCGGCCTGCTGTGCCGCCCAGATGTTGGGGCACGGGATGTTTTTGGCCCTGCACCGACCAAGAGGAAAGAAAGGACGGAATCAACAGCCGGTTCAGGCGGGGTGCAGGTCACAAGTTTACGCGCCGGGACACAGCAAGTTGGCCGTAGCACGGGAGCGAATACCGCGACCGCGATGTCAAATCGCTGTCGCAGTCATGAAAGGACACGCACACATGCCCTGCAAACCCATCGCCCACGCATAGCAAGCACAGCCATGCCCCACGCGACGGACAGACCTCCCCTTTTCCAGCCACTGACTTACCGCATGTAGTCAAGGAACTGCCCCGGCAGCTCCGCTAGCAGCTCCTGCGCCAGACGCACGCCGTCGCCCGCGTACTTCTCAATCTCCACAAACTGCACGATATCGCGTGCAGCCGTCTTGCCCCCGGCCGACAGCTTGGTCTTGTCAGCGTCCAGTTTCTGTGCAAAGGAGTAGCGTCGTGGGCTCAGGCTTAAGAGTTAGGAACTCACCGAACAGCGCTTCGGCTGCGGTGCCATAGATTGCGCATGCCGTGCGTGACACAACTCCACTCGCACACAGCCACTAGCGCTCCCTGCAACACTCACATTCATCTTGGTGAACTCGTCGCGGCCGATGCCGACGATGAGGATGGACATGGGCAAGTGGGAGGCGTCGATGATGGCCTCGATGGTGTTGGACATGTCCATCACGTCCCTGCGCCACCAGCGCCACCCACAGGGAACAATTAGTTAAGAGCTGGTCACGGCTTGAGAGCTGCGAGCACGTCGTGGCCGTGCCTGTCTCGCCTCCGCTCAAGGTCCCCGCCTGGCCAAGCTCCTCTCCTCGTCAAGCTCTCTTTCGTGCAAGCCCCACCGCCCTTCCCGTGCCCCCAAAAGCCCCTGCCTCCAGCCCAATGCCCCTACCCCCGCGCATTAGTTCTTCTACCGGTCACCCACCCGTCTGTCATGATGAGAAGAACAGTGTACTTTGGCGCGCCGCCGGCGTTGACGGTCTCGCGCGCCATGTCGGCCGCGCGGCGGATGACCGGCGCGAAGTAGGTGGGGCCCGATAGCGACCATTCGACCAGCCCGCGCCTGCACACGGTGTAAACGCGGAGCGCCGAACATCGAACTAGGGCCCGGCAACCTTGCTGAACAAACTCGCATGTGCGCATCAGCCTGAAGCGGCTTAATTGCAGGCATTGACAGTGTGGCACTCACTTGTACGCCTCCAGCAAACCCGGAATGCCCAGGCATACGCCGTCGGGCCCGTTTGGCCCCATCGGGAAGCAGTGGTCAGTGGAGCCGCCTGAGCCGCGCCGGACGCCGCCGAAGCCGAACATGGGAAATGCCTGCCGTGAGGGCCGGGCAAAATGCGGCCGGCGTCAAGGCGCAGATGGATGGCCGGGCGTGTCTACGCCGCCTTGCGCGAAGCCCTGCCCTCGCAGCTGGCAAGTAAGCGGCGTAAGCATATCTAGACGTCCTGATAGCCACCCAGCTGCTGCTCCCATGCACACGTACCTTGTCAAAATCATAGTAGCTGATAATGCCGCCCACACCCATAATGGCTCGCTCGTATTGCGTGGGGCCGTCTGCAGCCGGCGGCGCGAGGGGCAGGGGCAGGCTAGCTCACAGTGCGGCCGGCAAAATCAAGGCGGGCAAGTCGATTGAGTAGTGCCGGAGGAAGCACATGTCAGATTTGCACCGCTTGTCCCCTTATCCCGACTGCCCTCTGCCACTCACCACCCTGGTAGTGCTTGGACGACCTGTTCTGGGGCTCGCCGTTGCTTGCCGTGAAATCCACTGTCAGACATCATACGTGATTGTGCCGGTGGCGTTAGCCAGGCTAAAATACACCCAGCGACCGGACCTGAAACCCCATGTGCTCAAGCTAGCGCGCACCCACCCGCCACCCACCCGCCACTACAAAGCCGATTTCGGTGCCTCCCGTAATGTAGTCCAAGAAGGACGCCTTGGTCTCCGTCACGAAGCCCTGGATCTGTGGCGGTAGGTGGCGACATGGGAAAGGCAACGTGGGCGGCAAGGCACAGAACGTCAGCGATTTGACGGGTACGCAAAGAACTTGCAGCCCGTAACGAACCCACGCGGCGCTGTATCAGCATGTATGCTGCTCCAGATGTGAATTCAAGCTTGATGCGTGTCGTACCTGCAGGCTGCCGTAGTTGCCGGGCTTGGAGCCGGCCGGCGGCTGCAGCGGCACCGTGGCGCCGTGCTGCGCCGCCAGCTCCATCATGCGCTGCGTGCTGAGGTCCACCTGGCCCAGCAGCTGGTGGTTGCCCGACACCGAGTAGTCAAACACCTGGGGGGATGACAAAGGGTTTGGGTTTGAAAGGTCTATCAATCATAATGATAAGAACGACACATGTAGGGCTGTGACGACTGAGGAATAAGGCACCCCACAACAGCAGGCCTCGCAGCGCTATGGAGCCACGGCTGGCCCATCCCGCCACACCTGCAGCCTCAGCGGGCGGTAGATGTCTCCGTTGTTGAGCTGCGCTGCCCGCACGTTCACGTCCTTCCACACCGGCTTGAGGCAGTTGTTCACCACGTTGGTCTTGTACACCGGGAGCCACGTCACGCCATCCTCCTGCAGACGTGTGTGTGCCCCCGATACAGCATTTGGGTCAGGCCGTAACGAACCACCTCCACGCGACAGACTCAACCGCCCTGCCTCTGTCACCGCCAGCTCTGACCGCTGCAGGTCCTCGCAATGCAGCATACTCCCGTGGCACCCGGGTCCTGGCACCCCAAAATCTCCCGGGATGATGCTTTTTCGCTTGTAAGGTCTAATACATGTCATATGAAGGTAGTTAGCATAGCCCGGGAGGCCATACGCCCTGCCACGCCGAAGCAATATCCTCGCGAAATGCCGGGATGCCGCCATGGCGGTGAATGACGACTTATGATTTTTGTCTAGTTATGTGTCCCAAACATATGCATATGCAGTATAAAGCTATATATTATTGCTTGGAGCGGCCGGATTGCACCAACGGCTCCGGTCGGCCCCACTGCTCGCTGGCACGCTCTGGCACGTCAACAGGGTGCCCAGACGCCGGGCGTCCTAGCGGGCGGTCCCCACAATTGCAACATCCCAAATCCCGTCAGTGACTTGTACTATATGTCAGCTACTAATGTCCCGAGTTTCAGATGTTGGAACGGGGGTGAGCGTCATCCCTGATCATCCCGGGAGATTTTGGGGTGCCAGGACCCGGGTGCCACGGGAGTATGGCAATGCAGGTCTTTCGTATCATCCATGCACGCACCTGCATGCGGCTGATCTGCAGGTACGGATCGGACTTGCCGAACGTGTCTGCGTTCTTCAGCTCAAACGCCTTGAGCTGGAACCTGTGAAAAGGCGGCGCTGGCACGCATTGGCTCAGTCAGAGTTTGGGTGGCCAAGTGTCTTTCCCGTCCACTCCGGGGTGCCCTCACTTGGCCACTCTGCACCCCACATTTCCCCTCCCAGGCTCCTGTCAGCCTGCTCCCTACCGACCCCACCTGTACACGTCTTTGCACGCCGACACCTCCTCCGGCACCAGCAGCATGGTGGAGCTCTCCCACGCCTCGCCGTTCTTCTTCTGCAGCGGCCGCTCGTAGCGCTTGGCGCGCGCCGTGACCACCTCGCCCAGTTCAAACTCGGCTTTACCCAGAAAGTTCTGTTTTGGTGAACATGACGGTATGCAGCGTGTGATGTGTGCGCATGTGCAAGTGTTGATGGCACGAGGCCACGAGCTGTGTTTGCGTCAGTTGTGCCGCTGCCGTCGTGCTCTTTCGCTACCCCGAGCCCCTTTCATGCAGCTACTCACGCAGTCGTCGGGCGAAATGCTGCTGGGGTCCTGACCCTTGTCCACATCCACCACTATTAGGCGCAGCTTCTGAGTCTTCTCAAAATGGAACACCAGCCTGACCGAGGCGAATGGCACAGGAGACAAAGGGACAAGAGACGTCAGCTGGAGTCCCAGCCTGGAACCAAAAACGTGAAAGAATCTTCAAATGCCGTACTATCCACGCTTTGACTGCTTACCGGAAGCGCTTCACGAAAGCCGGATCTGTAAAGGCACGGCAACAAGGATGCAATGAACACAAGGCATTGGGATCACATCCTAGCCTGGACTATCCCGCCCGCTCCACCGCAAGCCAACTCGTGCGGCTGTGCACCAGACCCAGACCCAGCCGCAGACCCAGCCTTGCCGGGTTTGATACAACACCGGTTTGATGTCGTTTCAAACACGGCGCTTCATCATTGCTGGTCCAGGCCGTGGGTCCAGGCGTTGCGCTTGGTCACCCCCATATCACCCCACCCCCCGAACGGCATGCCCAATGTAATGCAAGCGCACGGGGGGCTTGCTCATGGAGTCCTAAACCCGCTCACGCACCGTAGGTGTTTGCGATCATCTCCGTGCGCCCGACCTCCGCCCATCGCCCGTTGTCCAGCATTTCATAGAGCACGCCCATGGGGTCGCTCTTACTGCGTCCAGGAAAGGAGTCATGGTGGCTTCATGACCCTCGTGGCAAGGGGGTGATCCGAAGCTTCGAGGGCGTGTTTATAGTTACTCAGTTAGGGCGGTCACATCAGCCGCCCGTGCCGGCCCCACGCGTCCACGCCTTGGTTGGAAGAAAACCGAGCCTTGCAGAACCCAACTCAGATAAGCAGTCAGCCTCAATCCCGCAGGCAGTGCGCAAATGGCGACAGCAGTGCGGCTTGGTGTGGAGAAACGGTTTTGGTCAACGATTGGTACCGACCGACCTCAGGGCGTCGGCAGACTTCAAGTTCTGGCAGCTGAGGCTCAATTCCAGCGTTGTGCAGAAACGTGCTCCGCCAGTAAGCAAGCAGACAGCACCCTCGGCGTCGGCAGAACGCGTCGCCAGGTTGCCCGCTTGCTTGCCGCTTGTTCCCCCGACCTCATATTTGCTCTGCGCATCCGTTGCATTGGAGAAACATTGTCCCATCGTGGGGACTGCTTGTCGGCGCTGCTGGGGTTCCGGTCAATAGAATTGCAGCAGAAAGGGTCGGTCTTTTCGGAGGGTGCTCGATTCAAAAGTATGCATGATCGTTATACGTCAGCTCATATTTGTGTGGGCGTATGGGCCAGTGTGGCCGCGGGCATGCTGGGCACGATGGCGCAACATACCACGGCCTTCTCCATTCTGTCGGGCGTGGGCCCGGGGCCGCGGCCATGCTTCAGGTCCTTTCCTCGCTCTGTTCCCTCGGTGCAATCTTGCATCAACATTGCCCAAGGGATGAGATGTTGCGTAATCTCAAGGTTGCCACTCGCACCTGCCTACACCAACGAAGCACGCACAGGACCGTTTGCCCAGCCAACTGGGCGCACCTACCGCACAAACGCACACGCCTCAACTCAGGCGCGACACAGCCACGCAGCAGCTTTGCGTTGACACTGCCTGTCCTCGTCCTCCTGCTAGGCTGCTACCAATGACCCTCGTGCACGGACCTGCCACACTGCACGGTCAGCACGGGCAGCCTAGGCCAGCACCCGTGCGGCCTGCGAACGCTTCCACCAGGGTCCCTGGCTTCCACCCTGCTGCTGCACACCCACTCCACGCCACACCCAATCACACAGGTACACACTGGCATGCATGCAAAAGCCTCCTGCCGTCAGGCGTCAGCCCTCCCACCCACCCCACCCGTGCAATTGCTACACACCTATCACGCCCACCATGAGATCACCCTGTAAGCTACACCGTCATAACCCTGCCCTTGGACCGTGCAGCCAGCGACCACGGCAGCACCGCACAAACAGCCTTCCATTGCAACTCCGCCCACTGGGCCCATGTCCGCTGCTTGCCGTGCCGCCCTTGCTGCCGCAGCCCACGCTGCTCGCGACGCCGTGCGGACGCGCGCTGCCTACGCGCTATCGCCGTCACACTGCTCCTCCTTCCACCGCTGCCGCCCAGCCCAGCCCCTGCTGCAGACGGTAACGGTCCCCCAGCGAATAGCCCACTCGACCGCTCCGCCACACTCCGTCGCGCCTCCATTGCCGCCTGTGCCCGCGCCTCGGCCTCTGGATCCAGAACCATGAAAGCTACAATGGCTGTGCAGTCGTCAATGATGGCGCCACCTCCGGCGCTGTCATTGCTACTGTCCGCACCGCCGCCGCCGCCGCAGTGCTTCTTCCACTGCGCCCGAGCCTCCAGGACCAGCCGCCTCGCCACCTCGTCAGGCGGGTTGCCCACACACGCCCACTCGTGCACCTGGGTGTGAGAGGAAGGGATGGGCACCACGGTCTCATGGGTGCTCAGGCGCGAGGCAGCGCAACAGGCACGTACGAAGCGCGCATCGAGCTTCTGGTGTTATGTACCCTCAACGCACAAACAGTGGTTGCCCTCGCCAAAGCACGCATGCACACACACACACACACACACATACACACACGCACACACACACACACTGCTCCCACGTGCCTTGGCCATGATCTGCTGACTGCTCAGGAACTCGGTGATGCCGTCGCTCACCAGGACCAGGTACCTGCATGAAGGGCACAATAACGAGTGGGTAGGTGCGCGGAGGAATGAAGAAAAGAGCGGCGCGGAATGGCGGAGTCAGGGTACGTAAGCAGGCGCAGGCCAAGGTTCCAGATGCATGGGGATGTTTCTCGAGCCTATGCCGGCCCTCCCCGGGCTGCGTAGTACGGCGGGTAAATCCGCACCGGTGCGATACATGGTGCACTATCGCCCGTTTCATTTTCCCTTCAGAGCGCACACACACACACACACACGCGCGCGCGCACACACACACACACACACACACACACACACGCACACAGGCCGGCGCACCTGTCGTCTACGGTCAGCGGCATGCTGCACAGCTCGGGCACGTGCGTCACGCCCAGGCGCTTGGCGGCCAAGTCGCCCAGGGAGCGCGTGATGCACAGGCCCGGGCCCGTGTCGGCCTTGCGCGCCCACACACGCGGTGGGCCCAACCGCCGCCCGTTGAGCTCGTAGGCGGCGATGCGACCCTGCACACGTGACAGCAGGCGTCACACAGCCGCGATGAGCGAACGTGTGTTGGTGGGGAGCGCCAAGCGTTGTCGCAGCAGATGGCAGACGGTGATAGGGTGACAGGGTGTGCGGCAGAAGGTCAGGTATGTGTGCCGGGCTGGCCTAATCGTAGTCTGTGGTATGTGCCGTGGGGATGTGCTTACCCCGGCCGCCAGCACTCGATTGGCCTCGTGCATGAGGCAGGGCGTGTGGTCGTTGGTTAGCTCGTACGTAACCACCTCGGTGGGGCTCTCGAAACGGCCTGGGCGTGAGGGGCGAGGTGTGAGGGAGCACAACTTCGGGGGTGGCGGCGGTCTGTGGCGGCCAGCGGTGTGCACGACACTGCTGCCACTCGTGCCCTCCTGAACTGTCCAGCCACCTCACCCTCCCGCGCCCACCCGCCCGCCTAACTTCACCCGCCTCCCTGCCTACTTGCACATCCCCTTTTCAGTTCACATCCTTCCATTTTACTCAAAGCCTATCGGGTTTGGCCCCATCCCAATCGCCACCCGCCTGCAACAGGGCCCCTGCCATCCAGCGAAACCTACTGCCGCCGCACCCACGTCGGCATCACCGCCTCCCCACCGGCCCCTGCACCCACCCACGAGGCAGCGGCAGTCTCCGGCGTTGCCCACCACCAGTCCGTCGTCCACCACCAGCGCCACAGTGGCGGTGCAGCCGCTGGCGCCGCAGTCCAGCCCGGGGGTGCTCAGCAGGGCGGCGTGGGCGGCAGCGAAGGCCTCGGACAGCACCTGGTCCGGCTCTCTATCCTGTGGTTGGGCGGGCGGAGGGGTTAAAGGGGCGGGGGGATATCGTGTGGGGGATACCGTGAGGGTGGACTGGGCACGGTGTTTGTGGATGAGGCGCCGAGCGCGAGGAGAAAGGACAAGGGACGGGACAAGGAAAAGGGGCTCGGGGGCTGGGGGCTGTTCTTTCAAGTGCACCTGTGAGTGGCCTTTCAGGATGGACGCGGGCAGGGCCTGGGCCGCCGCTGCCGCCGCCAGTCCGCCGTGCTCGCCGTGCCCGTCCATTACCGCCAGGCACACCAGTGGCGGCTCCGCCTTCTCCACCTCGTGCCGAAGCACCTCTGTCACCAGGCAGTCCTGTGTGGGTTGTGGTGGCGAGTGCCTGTGTTTAGGACTTGAAAGGACAGACAGCTGTCTGGACGGGGGAGTGGACGTATGCAGATGCAGAAGCTGCGGAAGAAGGGCAACTGCTGCCCTGTCTAGTGTAGAGCGGAACATTGATGTGTTGGCACATGCAAGAGCCCCTGGCACAGCGCCACACCCCTCCCCGCGCCCGCCCTTGGTCGGTTGGTTTACCTGGTTGTCCTTATCATCTCCTTTGGAGTCAGTGCCGGCTACTGTATACGACGCGAAGCACAGTTTGACGTTGCCGGCCTGCGAGCACGGCAGCTGGCTGGTCAGTCGGTGGCACCGCGGTGGACAAGCGTCCACACTCTGTGCTGGCCTGTGCCGCACCTGAAGGGCCCGGTTTTTGTTTGTTCCTCGAAGCCTCCGCTGCTGCTGCAGCTCCTGCACGTCCTTCGCCCACGTGCGAAGCGACGCGCCGAGCCGCTCCGGCGCGTTGTGGAGGAAAGGCATGCGGATGCGGCCGAGTGGTTCCAAACCTCACGCAAACACGCGAACCCTAGCGTTTATGAAGCTCTAAGTGCATATGAATGCAAGGAAAGAGGCTGTAAGGGGTGCACCTCCACCAATTCGGGCACTTCAAGGTGCGCCTCCCTGACTCCCCGCGCAGAGTTGGTTTCTGTCCCTCCGGCTGCGTGCAGGTCCGCGAGCAGGTCTGATAATAGTATGTATGCACAAATATTGGTACATTAACTTGGAGCCCTTCTTCTCTGGTGAATTGAATGGGGGCCGTTATGGCCGTTTCATTGCATGCTGCCGATAGCCAAGTCAGCCAAGTAACTAGACATTGAGGTCATTGCTATATGCCTCCAGCATCGTGTATCGCATTTTGTACCTTAGCGCGGCTCTATAGACGCTGCTAGAAATAGACAACTTGCAGAATTGTTGGGACACCCCAGTTGCGGACCGGTGGAGTAAGACACGCTGTGTGCCATGATGACCCTTGAAAATTAAGACTTCAACGCTTTCACTTAAGATGCATATCGTAACGTCTTCGAGGAAGTAGCGCAAAAGGCGGGCAGGACAATGCGCGTCCGCGTGGCCACGCTGCTCTGCGTGGTAGTAACCCAATTATGGTTGAATGCATTGCCACTACTCGCCAGCACCCTTCTGCAACTGCGGACGGGGCAAGTGCATACGAGCGACATCGCGAGGTGGGCGAGCAGGATGCTGCGCGGCACCCCGCTCGGGAGTTGGCCAGCGAGCTGACCCAGAACATTCTCATAATGCAATGCAGTAGAATGATTTCATCGACACAACCAGACGGCACTTCCTCGGGGTCGCGAGCGTCGCGGGGGCTTTCGGCTGGCGAGGCCGTGCCGGAACCCTTCTTCGTGACCTACGCCGCGTCTGCAGCACGGGCCGCGCTCGCCGAGTTTATAGCGAGCCAGGGGGCCTCCATCCATGGTTACATCCCACAGAACACGTGGCTGGTGTATGCGCCCGGCGCCGTGGTGGTGCATGCTGTGGAGCTGGGGCTGGCCGTGAGCGCGGTGCGTCGGACTGTGCGCTGGGGGTTTGCACATGTGTAGGCGCTGGGTTCGTGTCACAGGCACCGGCGACATCAACCCCAGCCCTGGCTGTTTCTCCTCAAGCCCGCATACCCTGCCACTTTCATATGCAGGCTCCTTGTGGCCCCGAGTATAAGGTGGCTCCGGAGTGGTTCGGTATTCTAGCCAGCCGCGGCGTGCTGGCAGATGCTGTGGACGTGGCGGCAGATGGGGAGCCGGAGGACCCGGCGACGGCGGACGGTGCAGGGCAGACCGACGACTTCGCCTCCATTGATGAGGGTGAGCGCTGCCCTTGATGACTTGCTAAACAAGAACGGCTTTGCGACGCGGCGAGGGAGGGCTGGTGGTGTGAATGCGCGTCTAACGTTTGTCCATGTGGGGTCCGCTGCACCGCAGGCGGCGTCAAGAAGTATGTGATCACGGTGCAGCTGTTTGCGCCGGGGGGCGGCAGCCGGCCCGCAGCCGCACGCGCCCTAGCGGACCAGCTGGCGGCGGCGTGGCTGCAGCCGCTGACAGCCGCCGTCATGCAAGCTCGGCAGCAGCAATCACAACAACCACAACAGGAAGCAGGTGCAGCAGCGGGCACGCCTGGAGCCAAGCGGCTGCGGCGGCATCGCCGGCGGAGAGGGCTCCTGCAGCAGGACCCCACACCCAACGCCACCAACGCCGCCGACAACGCAGGAGCATCAACAGCAGCAGCGGCGGCGGCTGCGTCGCAGAGCGCAGACGCAGCCGGCGACCCCTGCACGCCGGCGCTGCGGGCGCGAGGGCGGCTGCTGCTCGTTATCGTGTGTGCCGGTGGCGACGTGGCCTCAGCCCTGTCCTGGCTTGCGTCGCAGCCGCAGTCCCACTGGCTGGAGCCCACGCCGCGCCTGACCCGGCGGGACATATGGGGGGACCTGCTGGTGCAGTCGGGGGCGCGGGGGCTGGGCTCGGGCGTGCTGGCGCGGCCGCTGGATGTGGGCGCGCACGTGTTCTGGTCTCGTGGTCTGGACGGGCGCGGGCAGGTGCTGGGCATCAGTGACACGGGGGTGGACATGGACAGCTGCTACTTCTTCGACCCGGAGGTGCGGGGGGAGGTGCGGGGGGAGGTGCGGGGTTGGGGGGAATAATGGAGGTGTGCGGGGTGTGGGGTGCGACAGGGAGCGTGTGCGGCTGCGTGCGGTAGCTGAGAGGAGACAGCGAAGAAAGGATGGGGGTGGGGGGACGGCAAGCAGAGGGACTTCTGCGAGTGTGCGCTGCCCGTAGGGGGGGCGCTGGGGGCGAGCCCCAGGGTTTAGACCACAATCAATCCGAGTTCTGCGGAATCTGGCTTTCACTGCCACTGACGACCGTGAATGTCTGGTGGTTTGTAGATCCCGGACGTGTGGCGGCGGCTGGTGCCAGACTCCAAGTTCAAGGGCGCCAAGGTGTTTAACAGCGACACACACCGCAAGATCAAGAGCTACTATGCCTACACAGGTGGGACGGGGACGGGTGTGCGTGTGTGCTGAGCCTGATGGTTTGTTGCCTGCGGTGCGTGTACCGTAGCGCTTGCTCTTCGGTGCACGCTACAGCGGGTGCGGATTGCACACGCAACGGGATCAGACGGGATGTACGGCAACCCCACACACCGGCTGCACCGCGCGCCGCCGGCATTTAGCACCCTGCAGTGCGCCTGCTGGCCCAGTCACTAAACCGCGATCCCACGCGCATGCAGACTTTGGTGACGCGGACGGGCACGGCACGCACGTCAGCGGCATCGCTTTGGGTGCCTGCTACCTCTCGCCCGCCAACGCCTCGGTCCCGCTGGAGACACGCAGCACCAACTCTTCACCGCCCAGCCCGAGACCGCCCAGCCCGAGGCCGCCAAGCCCAAGGCCGTCTCCCCCGCCCCTGAAGCTCAAAACCAAGAAAGCAAAGAAGCCCCCGCCGCCGATCCCAAGGCCCGCCACCCCTGGCACCGACGGAACCGGCAATGGCGGCGGCAACGTAACCAACCGCAGCGCGGCCGCGGGCGAGCTGCTGACCAACCCAGCGAATTACGTGATTGACGACGCGGTGGGCATTGCGCCCGGCGCGCGGCTGGCGTTCTTCGACATCATGAATAAGAAGAAGGAGTACCTGTTGCCCAGCTACGACGATTTGCTGACGCACCAGCTGGAGTCGGGCGTGCTGGTGCAGAGTGACTCGTGGGGCAACAAGCAGTGAGTCAGCCAGCGGCAGGCCCGGGAGGGACAGAGACGGTTGCTAATGGAAGCGACAGCCACGGGCGCTGTGCGGGTGCGGGCGCAGGCAGGCCACCGACCCGCCCAGCGGCACACACGGGCAAGCCGCTAACGCGCCCCCCCCTTCCTTCCGTTACCATGCAGGACGTTTTGGTACAACGGCCTGTGCCACCAACTGGACGAGGTCACGTGGCGGCACCCCGAGCTGCTCGTCCTAACCGCCGCCGGCAACGACGGCAACATGCAACCGCCGCCCGCCAACGGCACCGTGTCGGCGCCCGCCAACGCCAAGAACACGCTTTCGGTTGGCTCCACGCTCAGCCTAACCGCCAGCAGCACGAACGGCGGCGCGCTGACGCTGCACGTGTGGACGGGTGGTCCGGAGCCGCCGCCGGAGGACCCAGCACTGGTGGCGGCGTCGCTGCCGGCGGAGGACGCGGCGGCGCTGATGAGTGGCGACACGGCGGCCCTGAGCGCCCTGTACGGCAGCAGCGTCATCAGCGCGCTGGCGGCCCAGGCCGCGGCCGCTGCCCAGGCTGCAGCCTCCGGCGGCGGCAGTAGCGGCGACAGCAGCATCGGCAGTAGCAGTAGCGACGGCAGCGCAGGCTTTGACGGCGCGGTGGCGGCGCTGGTCGACATCTCTTTCGGCGGCCGGAAGGCGCCTGCTGCCGCGACCAGCAGCCCGCCGCCCGCCGGCGCCGCCGTCAAGGCCGCGGACGACGAGACTGTTCTGATCACCCTTGACAACTCCATCGCGCCGCCGCCGCCCACCTCGCCTCCCACGCCTCCCTCACCTGTACCGCCGCCGCCTGCCGCCCTGAACGAGCTGATACAGCTGCCTGTCAGCCAGGCCTTCCGCACACTTCGCGACCTGGAGGGCCTCACGCTCGAAGCCGTAGCCGCGAGCCCGCTCAACGCCTGCGCCCGCCTCAACGACTCCTCCTCTGCCTCCAACAACAATAAGACTGCAGCCGATGCCGCGAGTGCCGGCGCTGCCGCGCCCCTGCCCAAGCTCCTCATCACCACGCGCGACGGCTGCATGCCCTACGTCAAGGCGGCGGCGGCCGCCGCCGCCGGCGCCGCTGCACTTGCCATCGCCAACGACGCGCCCGGCCCCGCCGTGGCCATCCTGGTCAACCCCACTGGCTCCACCCTGCCCGCCGCTGCCCTCACACAAGACCTGGGCGCCCGCATCTTCGCGGCGCTAGCCGCAGGCCAGCGCGTCTTCGCGCGCGCCAGCTGGCAGCCGCAGGGTCCGTACGATCACGTGCCAGCCTTCTCGGGCTGGGGCCCCACGAACGACGGGCGTGTCAAACCCGACATCGTGGCCCCAGGCTGGCGGGTGGTCAGCGCCTACAGCGACTTCGTGAGCGCGGGCGTGAGTGACGGCTGCGCCGTGCGCATGACCATGGAGGGCACCAGCATGAGCGCGCCACTGGTGGCGGGCGCGGCTCTGCTGGCCAGGCAGTACTTTGAGAGTGGGCACTACCCCGCAGGTGGGTGCAAGGACAATAGCTGCAAAGGCATAGGTGGTGCCTGGGGCGCCGGGTTGTTTAACTGATGCTGCTGCACTTGCCCAGCCCCACGCATGTTGCCGGCCCCACACGCACCCTTCTTGCCCCTCATACCCTTCTTGCCCCTCCTGTTCCCCGCGCAGGCCGGACCGACGCGCCCGAGGCAGCGCCCTTCTCGCCCAGCGGCGTGCTGCTCAAGGCCGTGCTCATCGGCGGTGCGTACGACATGTCTCGCAGCGGCGGCCTGTCCTTCAGCACACTGCAGCCACTGCTGCCCGCGCCGTCCGCATACCAGGTAGGAGCGGCCTGCAGAGGCTAGGCAAGACTCGGGGCTTCAGGGTGCCAGGGTCTTGCTCGCGGGTCTTTCGTTGCATGCGATGCTGTGTACGCATCCCTGGGCTCCGCTGCTGGTACTTGAGCCTGAGCAGCTAACCTTGATGCAACTCCCACTTGAAAGACACGCACACAAGCGCACACACGAACACTTAAATACATGCACACATGTACACACACAAACACACGCGCACACACACGCACACAGGGCTTCGGGCGACTGGACCTGGCAACGGCGCTGCCGCTCGCCTCCGACCCGCCCAACGCCACCGTCGCCGCCAGCTCCGCCCTGGCGTCTGTGTGCGGCGGCGGCGGCGAACCCACCCTCCAGCTTGTGGACCTGGCGGCGTTCGCCACGGAGGGGGAGCAGCACGTGTACACGCTGCAGGCACTGGGCGGCGGGCCGGTGGTGGCGACACTGGTGTGGGCGGACGCGCCGGCAGACCTCCTGAGCTCAGTGGCGCTGGTGAATGACCTGGACCTGAGGGTCACACACACGCCGGCCGCTGCTACGGCTACTGCTGCTACTGCTACTGCGGCTGCTGCGGCTGCTTCGGCGGCGGCGGCTGCTACAGCCGGTCCTGGTAGCAGCAGCGGCAGTGGCAGCAGCAGCGGCAGTGGTAGTGGCGGCGGTATGGGCGCGCGGCCGACGACGTACTGGGGCAACGCGGGATGGGCGGGCGCCGCCGCGTCCGGCAGCGGCGACCGCGCCGGCGCGGATGAGCGGAATAACGTGGAGCGTGTGGTGGTGCCGGCGGCGGTGGGCGCCGGCTCCCTGGAGCTGCGTGTCGTGGCGGCGGCGCTCAACTCTCAGTTCATCACTGCGTATCGTGGCGAGCAGCAGCGCTACGCGCTTGCCGTGCACGGTTGCTTCTCCGGCGTGCTGCAGAGCCGGCAGAACCCAGACCAGCGGGGCTGGCCGCCACCCTCACCGCCGGCATCGCCGCCGAAGCCGCCCCTGCCACCGTCCCCTCAGCCGCCCGCGCCGCCGCCGCCGCGGCCATCACCGTCGCCTCCGCCGCCGAAGCCAGTGACACAGAAGCGGCGGCCGCCGCCGCCCAAGGCGACGACCAAGAATGCGCCGACGGCTTCGGGCTGCGGCAAGCGGCTGGGCAAAGCATGCAAGCCGCCGCCGCCGGTGTCGTAGCTGGTCGACGGCTCGTAGCAGGGTGGCAGCGGTGGGATTGCGTAGAACGCAAATGTTATTTACCAAATCGACTCGACCAGCGCAGGACAGGCTTAGACAACTGCTGCACGATAGAGCAGACAGCGTTCGACCTAGTTATGACTAGTTCATTCTTGTCATGGGCAGTTTTGGCAACTCCGCATGTAGGCCCCTTGGCTGTGATGCTTAGTAGGGCGGCTGGTTGGGAGCCCTGTGACGCGGATAAGCTAGCATGACACGTTGTCACTTGCAGACACGCTCCTGACGTAGGTGACAGACCTTATGGCGCCGACATGTGCGCCGCGTGCTTGCACTTCGAATTTCAGCGGATTCTTTCTAGAGGAACTGCTGTTTGTGGGTCTAACGCACTTGGAACTTGATAGTTGGAGTCAACGCGTGACGTGTGACTAGGCCCTCCGGAGCTTCGAAGAATTCTCATGCAAATAGCAGTACGGTAGTTTCTAGCAGACGGCACGGCGTTGGTGTCCAGAATGCCGGCCCGTTAGGAACACTCTCAACAGTAGGAGACTGAGCAATGCTGCTTGTGCTTTGCTCAGGTTCAGAGGCGATCAGTCACAATAGCCATGTGACTACCAGATTGAGACCACAGAGGATTGGGTGCCAGCCTGCCACCTGTGGATCTGTAAGTCCGGATCTGGATTCCGATTGCCCTTGGCGTTGAAGAGTCGCCTCTGGCACCTGCACCATGCACCGCTCAGCCGGCCAAGACCACTGGAACCTCAGTGCAGCAGCCAGCGGCTGCCCAGCTCGGCAACCCACCCAATGGCCTGCTCAACCTCAACCGCCGCGCTCACACTTACACCGGCACGCGCTACTGCACATCCGCCCGCGATGTCCTCAAGTGCGCACGGAAAAGGTGATGAGCGGCGCACGAGTCACTGCGGGTATTCACTAGAAGCCTCGTAAGAGGCATAAGTTAGGGCCCAGCCCTGTCTCGAACAGGGATCGTAACAGTATAACATTACAACTCGCCCGAATGATGGCTTTACTCGCCGCCATCGGCCGTGTGCCTCTCATCGTGTCTGTATCTTGACGGGTGTTCCGCCCACTGCCTGCGTGCTCCTTTACGCACCCCACATGCGTCGTAGGCTCATCGCCACGGCCGCCAGCCCTGTCGCGTGCCATGAAGCCCCGACCACTGGATCCATTTCCAACCACCAACGCGCACATACAGCACTTGCCCACACGTGCACCAACACGCCACCCATACATCCTGCGCCCGCCTCTCGGCCCGCGCATACCAGCCAACCCCCAGCCACACGGCCGCGCCCGCCTGAGCCTGCTCTGCCTTCAGCAAACACAGAGGCGCCTGCTGTGTATGTGTCTGCCCACCCAACGGTGTGCGTTTTCACACACGCCTCATGCCCGGGTCGCGTCTGGCCCGCGCAAACGCACACCTCCACCTTAAGCCCACGGCACACACACAACCCATGATGCACGCACATGAATCTCCGCGTCCTTCACATCCTCCTTGTGCTACAAATAAGAAACCGACTTTGACTCATCAGCGCTGTGCGTGCCTCAGAGCTCGTCCCGCGGCCGGAGCCCGATGAGCTGGAGGATATCGTCCATGCTGAGGCCGGAGCGGCGCATCACGCGCACAGCCTGCAGCACGACCATGACCAGCAGCATCAGCAGGATGAGCGCCAGCTTCAGGAACCTGCAGGGGGCATCAGCAGCATCGGCAGTAGCACCGGCAGTAGCACCGGCATCAGCAGCAGCAGCATGAGCACTGGCAGAAGTAAATGGGGCCAATGCCGCCACCCGCACGTCGGAAAAGCATGTGACGTCCCGCTGGCCTGCGTGCGCGTGGGGAGCGGATGCGTGGGGTACGGATGCACCCACTTGGCCGGGTCTGGCGGCGGCGGCAGCGCTGTGGAGTTGAGGGTGGCGGAGGCGTCGGCGGACGCTGACAGCACCCAGGAGGCGTCGGCGTTGAACGCGATGGCGGTGCAGAAGACCATGTGGGCCTTGGGGTAGCGCTTCACCAGGCGCATGTGCGGCCGCGTGCCCACCAGCTGCAGGCGAAAGGAGGGAGGGGGCAGGCGAGACGGTGGTGGTGGTGGTGGTGGTGGTTGGAGCATGGGCGGTTGGTGCATGGTCGTGGAAAGGCAGTTTAGGTCCGCGTGTGGCCGCGTGCGGTGGCTGGCGCTGAAGCGGCCTCCCCGTAGCTGCCGCGTCCAAGCCAGTCCTGAGCTTCCCTGGCATCCGCCTGCCGCCGGGCCCCAACAAGCCGTCTTGCTTGTGTCAGGCCTCCACCCCAGCCTTATCCCATTCCCCCATATCGTCCCCCGCCCCGCCCCGCCCCATTCCACTCACCGCCACGTCACCCTCCGAGTTGCCGATGGCTACCAGGGCTCCGTCCATACTGGCGTCCATGCAGGTGCCGGAGGAGTCCGTCACCTGTGGAACACACACGTTACACACACACACACACAAAAGACACACACACACACACACACACACACACACACACACACACAAGCCAAACACACCGGTCACGACACGCTCGTGCAAAAGGCCCAAGTCGGCGGCAGCTTAGTCACTAGCGCCTGACCCTCTTTGACGGCTCTGTGTGGGCCATGCTCCACCGCCCCCGGCACCACGGCGCCTCACACCCCACACCCAAGCATGCCGGCCCCATCGTCACACCACCGTGTGTATCCACCACCATGTGTCCACCACATCCACGAGCATCCAACCCGCGCCTCACCTTGCAGCTGTTGCGCATGGACAGCAGTCCGTCCTCGTCCAGCTCCCACAGCGCCACATACGACCCCGCCCGGTTGTTCATGAGGCACACAAGCGTGGCGCGCAGCGGTCCGCTGTCGCCCGCCGCGGCGGCCGCGGCGGCGGCGGCTCCGCCGCTGGCGGGCACTGGCATCATGCGACACTTGACGCGCGCGAACTGCGCGTTCTCCATGCCTGAAGGCACAACGATGCGTGTGTTGTGGCAAAGGCATGAATGGCGGCGAGGTCGGATGACAGTGCGCAACAGGTCGGCTACATCGTGCACGAGGCTGCGCGATGGCGAAGCTGCGTGGTGCGCGAGGCCATAGCTTGTCACTCCATGTCCATGAATTCTGCTCACCCGGCGGCAGGTGGTGCAGCAGCAGGCGCTCATCGTTTGAGACGAGCATGACCTTGTCGTTCTTGAACTCGGAGCCTGGAGACACGAAAGGCGGCCACGTACGGTTTCAGGGGCGGCGCCAGGTACGGGCGGTGCGAGGGCGACATGAATTGCCCCCGAGCTCCTCACGCGACCGCGCGACCGCCTGGCAAAGCTCCGTCGCCGCCGCCTGCCTCGGCCAAGCGAGCAAGGCGCCCCCAACTACCGCAATGGGCTCTGAACACGTGCACACGCACACGCCGTTGCAGCCACACCCGCTCCTGCCGAGTCTCGATGCGCCTCTAGCGCCCGCCCTCACCTTTGGCCAGCGCGCACTTGCACAGCACCGCGCCCGCCTTGTCCACATCCAACACCGCCGCGCTGCCGTTGTCCAGAATCACCATCAGCCCTACACGCCCGCCGCCCGCCTTGCCTCCGGCACCGGCAGCCGCCGCGGCCACCGGCACGAAGTCCAGGTCGCGTATGGAGTCGCTCAGCTTGCGCTCGCCGCTGCAGGTGGGTGCCGACGCGAGGAAGACAGGCAGCCGGTTGGCGGGGTGCAGACGTGCGCGTGTAAACCGCCGCTATGCGGCGTGCAGTCGATCACCAGCGTCGTGCGCAGCCATTGCTCCCCGCAATCGGGATGCGCTTGCGTGTCGCATGCGACGATGCCCCAGCATCCAATGCGCTTGCAAAGGGAGGCTGCCCCAAGCGCCTCAGCAGCACGTTCCCATTTGCCTGCTGGGCGTAAATCTGCTGTCCGCGGACCCCACAGTACCCCTTGCCCACCACCCTTGCTCCCAACACACGTACATGCCCCACCGCCCACCACCCACCGGCCCCGCCGCGCCTCAAGCAACCCCACCCCGCCCCAACGGACCGCACCTCACCCGATCTCAAACTTGAGCTTGAGCGAGGGCCACTCGAACACCGCCACCGTGCCGTCGTCCGAGCCCACCGCCAGCAGGTCCCCGGCGGGGTGGAAGGCGAGCGCCTTGGCGTCCAACTTCACGCCCGACAGCTTCTCAGCCAGAGTGCCTGGAGGCGTCCGAGTGTGGTGGTGAGCCATCCGTGGGCCGTGTGTCATCGGTGGTGGATGTGGGTTCAGAGACCTGTGCCCTCATAATGGCCACCTCGTTCCTCCAAGCCCACACACGCACGCACACGCACGCACACATACGCAAACGCACGCTTGCAAACGCACGCGCGCACACACGCTTGTTGTGTGCACTAACCGCACACGCACACAAGCTTTGACACCGCGCTCGCACCCTGCCAGGCCCTCACCAGTGACCTCCGTGAACTTGGGCACGCGCCCGCGTGTGTCCAGGTCCAGTCGCCGCAGCCCCGCGTCTCCCACCCCGAACACGATGGAGCGGCCGCCGGGCGCGATGGCCAGCCTGCAGTGTGACGCCGAAGGACGTTGCGTGATAGTTGCGTGAGAGGTGCCAGAGCGGTGGTGGTGGGTGTCGGCAAGGGTGTGGCAAGCAGCAGGCGTGTCGCGCAGCAGCAGGGGCGTGCAGCAAGGCTGAAGCCTGTTTCCTCTGCCAAGCCATGATCTCGCCGCGTGCCGTGCTGTACGTAATGCGAGACACCTGACCCACCTGGAGGGGCAGACGCTGCCGAACAAGTGCTCAGCGGTCTGGTCTGAGAGCGAGCCGTCTTTGGCCTCGGCACACACCAGCCGGTTCTTAATGCCGTGCCCCCCGCCACCGCACGTGTAGAAGGTTTCCCCTTCCGGCCACGCCAGGCCGTACAGCGGCATACCATACTTGAACGTCTTGATCGGCGCGGCAGGTCCGCCCGCCGGCTGCTTCGGCGGAGCTGCCTTGCCCGATCCCATGGTGGCCCCGGACGCGAGGCGAGGAGAGGATGGTCAACCCAAAGAACGCGTGGCGCCCCTGAAAGGAGGATCCCTAGCGGGTAACTGGATTTATGGTAGCGCTTGTGTGTAAAATAGGGCAGGCAGGAAAAGGCCCACAAGCCCACTACTGCACTGGGCCTGCACCAACACGTCGCACGCGAAGACACCGAGGCACTTTCCAACAAGGCTCCAACTTGCTTTGGTAATGTTTGATGAACCTGGTTTTGTACGCCCATTTGTGTCCGTCCAGCCCAAATGGCAGGTATGCTGCCGGTGCAGAAGACTCATGCACGACTTGCCTGCTCTCGGAACTCCCGGGTGCAATACCAATGTGTCACGACTTTACATCATATTATTATACATCACGGGGGCTTTGAATAGTGTGTTTGCCCTGCACAGAAACGACGAGTTCTAGAAAGCGATTCGTCTTGGGAAGACCGAGTTTGGGACGCTCCCAGCTGCACGGAGCGGTTCAATTATACTCCTAGTGGCCCAGCAGGCGGCTACCAAGGCTTCATGGCGCCTCAGGGCGGGGCTTTGAGGTCGGCCTGAGATATTGAGTAGGCTCACGGACGTGGATGGCAAGCACTGCAGGGGCATTTCCAGCTGTGCCCATAAGGTATGCACTGGCACAGCAGCGTGACGGCAGCTCCCCAACGGCCGCCACAATTCGAGCGACTGTCCCTCGCTCGGAAGACACCTCGTACCAACGAGTACCCTGTTCCTTGTGCAGAGTCGACGCACCAGTAGCAAACACTTCGTCACAGAATTCGGTGGACAAAAGCACGCTTCGCGAGCAGCCGGGGGCGGGGGGCCCGGCTCCCGCCCCCACGATAGCCAGCAGCGCCTCTGGTGACGACTTCGATGCGGACTTTGAACTCCAGCTTCAGGGTACAACCGGGTCCGACTGGACTCCAGAGGAGATAAACATCCTTGAATCCGGGCTTGCACAGTATCCTGCGGACAAGGTGCGCGGGCCGGGTGTGGCACTGTGGCCAGTGCTATGGTGCGGATTTCGTCCTCGCCTGTGTGAAAAGACCCGTCGTACGGTATGGCGCTCGAGGACTGTAACCGGCCACGACTGTAACCGGAAGAACCCGAAGTTATTCTTGTTAGCCTGGCCACGCTACCGCCAGCAGCCTCCCACATCAAATCACTGGTGCCTGAATCCTTTTTGCCAATTTTGCGTCGTGTACCCACAGTTCACGCCAGTGGAACGGTACATCAAACTAGCAGCCATCCTGCCCAGCAAAACTGCACGGGACGTCGCGCTCCGTGTCAAGGCATGCGGGCTAGATGAACGCAAGGGGCCGGGGCAGGAGTCGGGCGCGGCCGGCGGCGGTGCGGCCGCCAAGGGCGGGCGTAAAGGCGGCGGCGGGCGCGGCAGCGCCAAGGGCGGCGGCGGGGGCGGAGCCGGCGCAGCTGGGTCAGGCGGCGGCGGTAACGGCGCGGGCCTTGGTGAGGACTCTTCCTCGGGCATTCCGGCGGCGCTGACACAGCTGATGGAGCAAAACTACGGCATCCTGACCCAGTTCAAAGCCAACATGGCGGCTTTCAAAGTCATGGAGAACACGGAGCTTCTCATGCGCTATCGGGACAACCTGCTGGGCATACAGCAGCAGCTGGCCAGCATCGGTGGCATTATGGGACAAATGCCGCCGCTGCCCGTGACCCCCAACTTCGACCTCGCAAATAAGTTCTTGCCGCCCGGCGTCAAGCCGCCGCCGGGCAGCACGCCGACAGCCCCGGTGGCACCCGCGCCGCCAGCCATGCCCGCCGCACCGCCAGTGCTGCAGCCTCCGCCTCCGCCGCCGCCTCCGGCCATGCCCATGCCGGTGCCGGGGCAGATGCCACCAGGCATGGCGAGCTTGATGGGCATGGCGGCGCCGCCGGCGCCAACGCCGCACCCCCCGCCGATGCCCGCGCCCGGGTCGACGCCCGTCGGGCCGCCAGGAGCCTCAGCGGCGGCCGCCGCAGCGGCTGCAGCGGCTGCGGCGGCCGCAGCCGCCGCTGCCAGCATGCCTGGCATGGCGGCGCCAACGGCAGCGGCGCCGATTCCGGGGATGTCCATGCCCGGAGTGGTGGCGCCAGCGGTGGCACCAGCAGTGTCGCCAACGCCGCCGCCAGGGCCACCAGTGATGCCCATGATGCCTCCTTTCTCTTTCAATCCAGCGGCGGCAGCGGCGGCCGCCGCGGCCGCGGCGGCGGCCGGCATGCCGCAGCCTCCAGGCATGCCCGGCGCAATGCCCGGCACGATGGGCGTCATGCCATCGGGGATGTCAATGGACCCTTCGTCCTTCTTCGGCGCGGCGGGGATGCCAGGAATGCCGGGCATGCCGGGCGTCATGCCTCCGCAGATGATGGCGGGCGCGATGAACCCGGCGGCGGCGGCGGCCGCTGCCGCCGCGGCAATGGGCGGCATGGGCCCAGGCGCACCTGGCCTGCCGCCCGGTTTTAACCCGTATGCTGCGATGGCGGCGGCGGCGGCGCCAGGCATGATGGGCATGCCTGGCATGCCGGGAGCGCCGCCGCCGCCGGGCGCGATGGGCGCGCCGCCGGGCATGCCTGACGGCGGTGCGGCAGCGGCCGCTGCCGCTGCTATGGCAGCCGCTGCCGCGGCAGCGGCGCACCACCATCACCAGCAGCAGCAACAGCAGGCGGCGGCGGTGGCGTCGATGTCGCGGCAGGGGTCGGCGGTGCAGCCCATGGCGATGCCAGTGATGCCGGTACCCGTCAAGCAGGAGACGGGGTAGCTAGCCGCTGCACCACTGCAGGGCATACACCTTAAAGCATGGCGCATAAGGCGTTGATGGAATGGGAAGCCCTCCGTGCCAGTTTCAGACAATGTGGTGCTGGTGGTGGCACGGGCAGTGGGCTTCGCGGGGGCAGCTACTAATGAGGTGCTGGGAAAGAGCATCAGAAGATGCACGACAACTGCTGCCGGCAGACTGCGGCCAAACGTATAGCGGGTAGCAAGCGGGTGATCAGTTTTGCTCGATGCTAGACGCTAGATGCTCGGAGGAACGGTGGATAGGGGCTGAAATTCGGATTGCGTTGCTGGGACCCCGTGGGCCGGGCACGCCGATTCCTTTTAGGCAAGAAAGGAACGCACACATCGCAGCATGGGCGCTTGGACCATGACCTCACCAGAGTCGAGTTGAATTGTTCGCGACTGCACCGATGACTGCGATGGCACAGGCCGGCACCTTGCCGGACATGTTTCGGAGCCATGCACATGCTTGGCGGTGCTACGCGCCACGGGGCTCACAGCAGCAACCAAGGACCGACAAGGACTGATGGATTATGCTACATGATCTATACCAGAGTGCCAGACGGTGTCGTTCCTTCATGCGTCACGAAAGCAGACGCAGAAAACCAGGAGTGCAGCGCTTCCACAAACAAGGCAAGCCGCAACCTCGCATGGTTGAGTGGTCGTGGGCTACATATGTTTGTGTTGTACATGTGGGAGTTGGGAGTCATCTCTTGCTGCGTGCCGATTATACACGAAGCAGCTAGCGCGGCTGGTTTCGAGGTTGGTGCCGTGGGCAGTGGACACGGCCGCTTTAGGTGATCCCAATGGTTGCGCGGTCTGCTTTGTTAATGGCACTGGCCGGCAAGGCTACTGTATTGGTACGTGCCTGAATGGATTTGCCGACCAGCCCGCACCTCCAATCCAGCATTTGCAGCGGTGGCAGATGGTGCGTGATGGCCGGTACCCCGGGGTGCGGCCCTGCTGGTACCCATGCGCGGCCCAGGAGCAAGGCAAAGGATGTAGCCAGGGATCCTAGCTGTTTACACGCCCGGTTGTTTGTATCAAGATGATAGGCACGCTGATTTAGAGAGCTAGTGTTTCTTAGCCTGAAGAACGGAAGGCGGTTTGTCCTGCGATGCCTTCTCAGTGGGTTTGGTAACGGGGTATGAGATATCAGACATGTGATCGTTCAGAATAGTTTTCTGGGGGGGATGTGCAGTTGTTTACACACTGTAAGGAGATGCGTTCTTAACGTCCATGCGGGGGCTGGCTAGAGTTTAGGAGTGCAGGTTTTAATAAGTTTTCTGGGCGGATGTGCAGTTGTTTACACACTGTAAGGAGATGCGTTATGATCGTCTGCGCGGAGTACAAGGGAAGAGACGGGAGGAGGGCGGGGAGAGAAGGGTGGCGAGGAAGGGACCCGGAAGTTCGCCGGCGTCGGCGCTGAGGAAGGGGGAGCGACCGGGGAGAAGGACGGCGCGGAGGGGCGTGGTGAATGCCGGTTTGGACTTGGGAGCATCAATGCGCGGTATCAGTGACGGGAGGGGACTGCGGGTGTGTGTGGAGTTTGTACGTGGGCACGCCAAAAACTGCTGACACACAGGCGCTTCCTCACACTCCGGTTGTGTTTGTCTCGCAATTGCATTCGACTCGCCCGCCACTCATCCGTACATACTGTGGAGACGGGGACCAGACTTGCCGCTCCGGCAGCAAGTTCACGCCACCTTCGACCGCACGCCATGGCAGTAGCACACGGCACGCCCAGCGCGACGGCGCCCCGCGTGCCTCCCCCCCCCAGGCCCCCACACACCCCCCACCTCCTACTGTCCCACGCCCAGCACCTCGACGTCCTGCGCATAGAAGGCGGACAGCTGCCTGACGCACTCGCAGACCGGTGGACCCTGACCGGTCTGCGAGTGCGTCAGAGGGTGCATGAGCAGGCGCCCATGCAGGCGGCCCATGCAGTGTGCGGTGCTCGCCCCGTGCTTTCCTGCATGCTCACAAATTACTCGCCCTTCAGGATTCGAGCACTTTAGCCTTAAGACTGCCTTGAACTGACCGCGTCTACAGCTGCGTCTATTCGTGGGCTTTCAAAGGGACCACCCCAAACTTGCCACGAGACGGGACTATGGGGTCTGGGCTGGCAGAAGCATCTACCCTATTTTTAGGGTCAGATAATTTTGCACGGATTGTTATCGCCACTGCCGCGACGGTGGGCACCCTGCCTGTTCCACCTCAAGTATGTGCGGTCGGGCTGGGAGGGCCTTGCACTTGATGTATTGAAGGCTTGAGAATACTACAATACTCGGGTATCGCACCTTCGGGGCTTATCACGACAACCAATTCAATCCCGTCAACCAGTTCAATCCCTTGAACATACGAAAATGCTTTACAGGAATGCCCCAGCGAAATGTTACATTACGACCGCGTGTTCACGGAGATGCTGGCAGAGCTCGAAGCGGCGGGGCGACGAATGCCTGCGGGCCAGAACGTACCGAGTGGGCCCCAGACGCGCGGGGCTCCCCTCGCCAGCATGATTCCGACGCCGATGCATCCACACATGACGTCACCCCACGAAACGCAGCAGTATAAGCGGACGCCGTCGCAGACGCAACTCACAGGCGCGGCGCCAGCGCCAGCGCCCGTGTCAGTGGGGCCGCAAGCGCCGGGGCCAGCGGCTGAGCCGCTGGCAGCGTCGGCCGCACAGGTGCAGGCGCAGGCGCTGGCCAGCGCACAGGCACATGCTCAGGCGCATGCCCAGTTGATTGTGCACATGCAGTCGCAGGCGCTTGCTCAGATGCAGGCGCAGCAGTTGCACGCACAAGTACCGACGCCCGCGCAGATGTACGCTCAAGGGCAGACGCAGGCGCAGATGGACCCCGAGAAGTATCAGGCCTATATGCGCCAACAACTGCATAAGCAGCAGCAGCAGCTGCAACATATGCAGGGCATGAGCAGCTTCTTGGCTGCGGCCATCGGCGCACACCACCACCAACAACAACTCCAACAGGGCGCTGCCGCGCGTAGTGCGCCCAGCGCCAGCGCGGCCGGGGCAGCTCAGACTACAATCACCACCCTGCAGCAGCTGCCGGGCGACGCCGCAATCCCGCCCCCCGGCCCGCGTCCAGCCGCACCGCCGCCGCTGCCGGCAGTGATCACGGGTATCGCGCACAGTGCCACCACTGCCGCAGCGTCGCAGAGGCCAAGCCCCTCTGTGGCGCCGCCTCCGCCCGCCTACACAGTCACCTCTCAGCCCTTCTCCGCAGCGCCGCCGGCCGCGCCAGCAGTAGCAGCCACGACCGCCTTTCTCTGTGGCGCGCCTTTGCAGTCGGTGACGACAGGTATGGCACCGCCGGCGCCCGGCCTTGTGCCGCCGGCGGGGCCTGCTATGCCGGCATCAGCGCGTCCGGCGTCGCGGGCGCCAGTGCCAACGGCGGCCACTGCAGCAACGGCATCAGCTCCCTCTGTGGCGCGATCGGCAGCGCGAGCGGCGACGGATGCGGAGGTGCTCGAGCAGCAGCAGCAGGCTTTGTTTATCAAGCGGACGGCTGATGAGCTGCAGCTTAGCCCGGAGCAGATGCTGGGGCTGCGCGCGCTGTCCAAGGCGGACATTGGTCTCCTGTATGTCGCGCTACAACTTGATGCAACACCCCAAACGAGGCGCAACGTGTTGGTTACGTATGCGGATGTCGGGAACCACGCACGCGCCGCCGCGGCCGCCGCCGCGGCGGCGCAGGTGTGACGGGGTCGTTGTGAGGTGGAGGCCTGTGGAGGGCGTCTGTCATGTTGTCATGATTGTCGAAGTGTGCACAGTTTAGAGGAAGGCCTTGTGAAATGACGCGCGACAAATCTTGCGTGGCCGAGCCGGCAGACGCTGGGCTTGTGCACCGGCGGGGAAAAGGGTGTGTGTTCGTGTGTGTGTGGGCGGGGGGGGAGGGCGGGGGGCCGGGGTTTGGGTCGCAACCAGCTTTGGCCGAGATGTAATTTTTCATGCAGAATTGCGATATTGCATACTGGACTTGCTGGCCATTTTGTTGAACCGCGATTGGCGAACAAACTGCATGGGGAAAGAAGATGCGTTAAGAGCTGCCGAACACTTACAGCGTCAACTGCAATTTGAAAATCTTACAATCAATACGCAGGCATAAAGTTGCACTCATCAACCCATCCTAAATCGTTATTTTGGTCTTGATTGTTGCTTTGGCGCGTCTTGTCACATAGACGCAGTCGGGCTTGATATATCAACCTGCGGTGTCTGGATACGTGTTATAGGTGAGAGCAGGATTGGGAGGCTCGCGGCTTGGGTCGTCAGGGCCGTCCGGGTTTGCGGCGGCGTGGGGCATGGCGAGGGGGCACGGCGGGAGGTCGGGCAAGAAGTCCGTATGTAAGGAGCTCGCCCTTCATCCATGCCGTCGCATCATAGCGAAGCCTGGGTCGGCATCCAAGGCCTGACTCCGGGGCGAGGGGCAAACACATGATACAAAACACAGGCTGCCAACACAGTCCTTTCACCACACTGGCCGCCATCGCCCTGGCTTGTAGCTTGCAAAGCCTCCCACCATGGCCTCTGCCTATGAGATCCGTCGGGTGCTGAAGATCTATGACGACGCTGCTATTGCACCGGTCAACCGGGCGGTCACGATGCTCAAGGAGGTCACCAAGCTGATCAGCGAGTCCCCAGACAAGTAGGGCAGAGCGCGCGCGGCGTGGGGCGCCGGCAAGAGGTGGCAGCGTGGGATGGCGGGTTCTGTGGGGGCTCGGCGGGCTCTGTGGGGCTGAGCGGGTTCTGTGTGGCTCAGCGGGTTACTTGGGTAGGCGTGAGCAGGATTGTTAGCCGCGGGTTGCGGCGTGTGGCTGCAGGGGCCTGTGAGCGTGTCGTTACCACCAGCAGGGCTGGCCCGGGACTTCTCGCATCACCAAAGCTGGGAAGTGCAGCTGCTGTGACGCGCTGGGCGGAGGCAGGCGCGAGACAGGAAGACGGGGGGCGCGCCGGGGTTGGGCTGCCGGACCGCGCTACCATGGGCGCGACCATTACTCGTTCGGCGAGCGCGTGTGCGAAAGCACGTCATGTTGCGTTTTGTCGTTGCACAGGTACGACCTGACATCCAGCGACGCCGAGACGTGGGCTGAGGTGAGCTGGGAGCGGCTGGATTGGACAGCGAATGAGGCAAAAGGTTTTCACCGGTTAGGTCCGCCCAGCCCACCCAGCACGTTCGGAAGTACCGCATTGTCATTATGCTTCCTGTTTCTTATACAGGCGGGCGGCCTATCGTACGCTGAGAACGCGGAGTTCCCCTGCTCCCTCGGGGAGCGCTGGATGGAGACCCTCAGCAAGCCAGGTGCGGGCTGGTTCGTGCGGTGCTGTGGTGGCGGTAATGCGCGGGAGTTGCGTGGGAGCTGCAGGCCAGCGGGCTGCGCGTGCGAGGCGAGACGCAGCACGAAGCGTGCAGCGTGGGCGCACCGTAATACGGTATCTCGCCGAGCGTACCCATGTGCAGCACGCGTGTATACCGTGTACCGGCACGGCAGCCACCAGCTTGGAGCTGGAGCCGTCGCGAAGCCGACTCGCAGTCTTCACTTACCGTACGTGAGGATTGCCGGCTTGGCTTGGGACGCTTTCGTGGTTGTGGCCTCCACCTTACTCCGAATGCTTCCTGGCCTGGACAGGCGTGGCCAAGGCTGCCGGGCTAGACAAGGTGGAGTGGGCCACGCTACTCAAAGACATCACCGGTGAGGCTTTCGCCGTACGCCCGCTGGGCCGCTGTTAGTATATGTGGCATGGGGCCTCACACAGCTGTAAGGCCATGTGCCGCATGTCGCATCGCCGCACCGCCTCACCGCCACGCCTCGGCCAGCCATCCGCATGACTCGCTTTGTCCCTTCAAACCCTTCCATGCCCTCTTCGCTTTGCTCCAACCCACGCTAGCCCAAGCCTGAGTCCTGCTCTCGCCCTTTCCCAAACCGCGCCCCACCCCCACCCCCAACGGCCCTATGCCACCCCCACGGCCCCCCTCAGGCTATGAGGAGAAGCTGGTGGCTGCTGAGCTGAGCCTGGAGGTGCTGGAGGAGCTGACCGAGCTCATCAACCAGATCATTGAGGAGGCGCCCGAGCCGGTGGTGGGTGCGGCGGATAGGTGTGGGATTGGTGGGATGGGTGGGCGGATGGGCGGCCGTGCTGTCCGGCGGTCTGTGGAAGGGGTGGAATGCGCACTGGGTGATGCATCGGCGTAGGCGATGTGGAGGGTCCGGTGGCTGGCTTGGGTTTGGGTAGCCATTCAGCCGTGTGCTGCGCTGACGGTCTTGACAAGCCCATTCCTTAATTCACAACCTCGTGCCGTACAGGACTCCGATGAGGACGATGACGACGACGACGATGACGAGGATGATGACGAGGAGGATAAGTAAAATGCCCGTTGCAATTACTTGACAGCAGCGTTGAAGAATCGAGGGACGTGGCGTGTATGATGGTCGCACGAGAGAGTGTGGCTGCTAGCGCTTGCGGGTCTCGACACAATCAGGCCCGGGGTTTGGAGCCTTGACGGCTTGACTGCTTGCGGCAGCCTGAATGATGGCGTGGATGAGGGATTGCGAAAGTCAGTTCGAATGGAATGGGTGGGCACATGCGTTTGGAGCTAATGAGCTATCGCAGCGGTGAGCACAGAGCAGGATTGGGAGGGCGGTAGCGGCGCGCCGGCGCGTTTCTCTTGAAACAATGAGTACGTTTAGGGGCTTTGAGCCTGTGACTTTGTTGGCTGGCCAAGTGGCCGTGCTCCGTGTTCGGCCGACAGTCTCAGGGGTAACAGGGAACCTACTCGGATATTGCACACGCGCACTCGCGTGTCCTTGCAACAAGCACCTGTTCTGGAATCCGGGTACGCCGGATATCGTCAAGGTCGCTTACGTGCTAGAGCTGCACAGCGCTCAAGCACGTGCCGAGCCTTGGGGAAGCTGTTCTACCGCAAACCTATCCTGTCTCCCAACCTGTCTCCCAACCTCTATCCTGTCTCCCAACCTGTCTCGAAAATGGGCTCAATTGGCCCTAGCGCACTGAAGCGCCCACATAAAAGTACAAAATGTCACCTCCCATTCATCCGCATTCATGTCCGCAGTCCGTGTGAGCCACTGAGTCATCAAAAGCGGGAGACCTGCAGCCCGCACAGCCATCCTGCAAACCCTACCACACGGTGCCTCACCAAGGCACACCTCGTCCCCGTCACGTTGTACCCTGCAGTTGCCCTCTTCCTCCGTTCAAGCCATCACCAGCAAAGCCCTGCCCATCTGCATGCCTGCTTGCATCCGTCTAAAGTCGGTCCCAGATCATGCCGCAGCCTCCTAGTCCTCGAGTGCGACGTGTATACTCCATGCCAGTTCTCCGTGCAGGTGCCTCAGCTCAAGGCCGCGTGCCGCTGAGCCCCTCAATCACGACCTTGAGCCGCTCAATCTCCTCATTGCGTGTGAGCAGCTCCTGGTAGTGCACCCGAAACACAACTGCACAGCCAGGCAGATGTGTGTAACAGTGTGTGTGTGTGTGTGTGTGTGTGTGTGTGTGTGTGTGTGTGTGTGTGTGTGTGTGTGTGTGTGTGTGTGTGTGTGTGTGTGTGTGTGTGTGTAACAGCGTGAGTGTAACAGCGCGTGTGTGTGTGTGTGTTCGCGGGTAAACAGCGCAGTCGTGGGGGAAAGCGCATAGGGCACCGCGCTAGGTGTGGTCACTGTGATGCCGGAAGACCGTACTACAGTTGACCGGGCTTTGAACCACGAGACATGCACCAGCAGCCTACAATCCAACCTATGTTAGCATGCTAGGGAGCAATACCGCACGCCATCGCACCTGCGTTGTTTTCCAGCTCCTGCTGTAGCTCCGCCACCTGCTGCTGCGACTGCCGCTGCCGCGCCGCCGCCGCCGTCAGCTGCTCGTCCTTCCGCTCCAGCTCCGCGCGCAGCGCCGCGGCCTCGTTCTCCAGCTCGTGGATGCGCTTCTGGTGCGCCTGCGGTGCATTATCAAGGAGAGTACAAGTTGCTGGGCTTCGCCCGCCACGGCAAGCCGTGCCGTTCATTATCTACCCACGCAGGTAAAACACAGGGTGCTGCCCGCGCCGCCACCGCGGCAGCTGACTCTCCTGTACCTCAAGCCCCACGCTAGAGCCTCGTGCAGCCAGGCCTCTGCCTGTCCCTTCACACGCGCCCTTCACACCTACTGTAACCCCCTCCACAAAATGGCCTAAGCCTCCCCCCTCCTCGCACTGACATGCAACTTCTGTTGGTACTGCGTATGGTCCACAGCGCTGCTGTAGCAGTCCTCATCCAGGAAGACCGCGTCCTGGACAAGCTCGCGCAGCGCCACTGCGGCGTCCCGCGCGTCCTCCAACGTGCCGGGCAGCACCTGGCTCCAGTCCTGCTGCGATAGCAGGGGCACCGCACCTGCGCCGCTCGCGTCTAGCATGGGCATCGGTTTCATCGCCAGCGTGGCAGGCGCATCGTGGCCGGAGCCTCGGCTGAGCCCGTGGGCTGCCCCAGGATGGTCTCGGGAAGCCATCGGGGCTCCGCCCCCTTTGCACTATTGGCACGCCTAGCAGTTCAGCTGTTATGGTTGCATCTTAGTAACTACTGAGGCGCTTGACAGGGTGTAGAGCTGCAAGCTCGAACTCGGGAAATTGATTTCTACCCACGTAACGGGAACCAATGTTTGGAGGCAGGAGTAATGTATGCTGATATCAGGTAAATGTATGTCATGCATTAACGGGCATTTGGGGCAACTACCGAGGGCCCCATCCGCAATCCTCCCGACCCACCGAACGCAGCCGTCTCTTGACCTCCCTTGTCACCCAAACGCTAGAACAACTTGCTTTTTTTCTCAAGAACTGGAACTTACTCTAGAATGAAGTTAAATTGAAATAGTCAAACCTTGGCTGTCTCCCGACTTCTCAGCGAATGTCCTCGCCGGCGCAGCGCTCGGCCCGCTCTGAGAGTCATAGGTCAGCCTTGTGTTGAAAGTAGAGGATTAGGCTTGTTGGTCGCGCCAGCAAGCGTACAACCGTGACCTGACTACTGCGCTACACCTACCGCATGCCCCTGTTTTTTCGTCCGCAGGGATTCCAGCACGCGGGCCTCGCCGAAGCCGGCGCCTAGCGAGTCAGAACATAGTCAACGTAGCGGTCGCCGGCGACACTCGCCAGAACGGAGTGACCACAGCAATCGCCCGGACCAGTCCGTGCAGAGCTACTCTGTGCGAGAGCTGGCCGACAGCTCGGAGGTGTCCAGCCGTGGGAGGGATGACCGAGGTATGTCATAAATTTGCTTGCGGCAGTCCGGGCACTGCTACGGGTTGCGTCAGTTCCGTGCCGGCACGGGCGCAAGCTTCTCACACCTATGTGCCGTCGTCGCAACCGCGCAGGCCACCGCAGGCGGCGTGGGGGCTACAGCGATGATGAGGAGTCAAACAGTGGTGACCAGTACTCCTCGGACTACGAGTCGGAGGAGAGCGTGAGCCGCAGCGGCAGCCGCAGCTACGACTCCCGTAGCTATGACGATCGCACGCAGACCCACACGAGCGCCTCATACGATGACAGCGAGCGGCAGAGCGACAGGTGATGCGTAGTCGAGGGGGGTGGGGCAGCGGGGATGGGACTGCGGCTGCGGGTAAGGGTGCAGGATGGCTGCCCACCATCTTCGCAAGCACGTGTGTGCCGGTGTGTATGCCCAAAAGGTGTTGGCGGCTGACGGCTGCAGGTACGAGGGCGACATCAGCGCGTGGGGCCGGAAGCGGGTGAACCTGAACAACAAGGACTCGGAGAGCGACTACACCATGAGCAGTGGGCTCAGCCCGCGCGGCAAGGAGGAGGAGGGGCGGGCGGAGTTCGATGTGGAGGACGGCAAGAGGGCGCTCGCTTATCAAGCAGGTGCGCCGGCCTGAAACGAATTTGGCGGAAATTGCATACCTAGGTTGCGCGCAAGGCAGCGCACGTGTTTGGGGCGACGCGAGTCCTCGCAGCTGAGCCCGTGCATGTACGGTGCAGGCATGTATGCGCGCGCCCAGGCCATGCGGCGTGACGGCACAGCGCCCAAGGCGCTGGGCATTGCGGACGGGCTGCCAGACCGCATGGCGCTGCAGCAGCTGAACGCGCTGGCGGGCATGGCGGACAAGGTGGGCGGTGTACCGGTGTCAGGGGCAGGTGACGGGATGAAAGAGGGAGCACGCGGGCAAAACACGTCTCAACGGAGCCGCTCGCGTTGATGGGCTTACAATTCGCCCCGGCCGCGTGCCGGTATGCGGCCTTGGGCACACCACGGTGGCCGGGTGCATCATGCCAGCTTGGGATGCCGCGCCAAAACCTACCGTGCGTCTGCTACTGGAACCCGCAGGTCAAAAAAGCGATTGAGCACAACCGCCAGGTGTTTAAGCACCGCGTGAAGATGGAGGATGACGCGCTCATCAAGAAGGCCTTTGACGCCTGGCGCGCGGCGCGCTTCGGCAGCATTGCCAAGCAGCAGCTGCTGCGGCGTGCCGTGGCGCGCCTGTCGCGGGGCCTGCTGTCCCGCGCCTTCTTCGCGTGGAAGGACAAATTCCACCTGGTGGACAAGTACCTGGCCATGCGGCGGAAGGTGGGGAAAAGGGAGGGGGGGTTGTAAGTACCAGCCCAAACTAACCCAAACCAAGCCAAAACGAGCGGAGCACAGGTAGAGGTGTAAGTTGCAACGGGAGGAGGAGCGTGACGACATTAGGGAGCCGTCGCATCGTGAGGCGATATGAGCTTCTTTGAGATGCACAACGGTCTGGGTTGTATGGTGAGCACACTGGCCGTGCTGCTGGTTTGCCTGCCTGCAGGTGGCGGCGACCATCAACCGCGGCCGCAAGAAGCGCTGCTTCCTGGAGTGGTGGCGGCTGTGTCTGGAGCGGCGCTGGAAGAACCAGCTGGCGCTGGCCAACGAGGCGGTGCGTGCTTCCCCCGGGGGTGTGCTGGTGGGCACATGCGTGGGCCGCACGGGAGGGTGAGCGGCATGCGTTTATAACAGCGCGGGGTTGGAGCTGTGGGTGGTGACGTTCATGCCCTAGATGGGCCAGGCGTGTGCGGGCTGGCGCGGACGGGCAGACTCGGCCATGATAAGTGACAAATCCCATCCGAATGACCTTTTGCAGATGGTGGCGCTGCAAAAGAAGGTGGACGGATTTGAGAAGCGGCCCATTACGGTGATCCGCCGCCGGCGCCTGTACGCCATGATGGAGGTGAGAGGGCGGCTGAAAGATGTTGCTTTGATGCGATGGGCAACGCGGTTTTCCTGGTGCGCAGAGCCCGCATACAGCACCGGTATTGTAGTGACAAGCCTCGCATCACGCCCCTACTGTAGGCGTGGTTCAACCAGAGCGCTGAGCGGCGGAAAAAGCGGCTGCGGCGCGAGAAGGCGGTGATGCACTGGAAAAACATAGCCTACCTCAAGGCCTGGAACTCCTGGTGCGTGAGTGTATGTGTTCCAGGCAACATGCAGCGGGTACCTCTGCGTGACCAAGGAGGGCGATCCAGGAATTGCTGTTGCAGATTGCCCCGGTGTATGAGTGCAATCCCTGCGTTATCAATACTTTGCACCGCCCCTCACGTACCCTTGCAGGCGCGAGTACACGCTGGAGTGCCTGCGGCGCCGCGCGCTGATCAAGAAGACGGCGATGAAGATCAAGAACATCCATATGGTCAGCGCCTGGAACAAGTGGTGGGAGGCGGTGGAGGAGCGGCGCAACGAGGAGGGCAAGTTGAACAAGGCCATGCGCAAGTGGCTGAACTCCACACTGTCGCGCGCGTGGGCCAAGTGGTGGGAGCGCGTGGAGCGGCGCCGCTACCTCAAAGTGGTCTGCGCGCGCTGGAAGAATCCGCACAAGGTGCGTGTGCGCGTGCTTGCGTGCGTGTCGGAACCTGGACAGCGCTCCGCAGTCTCTGTAGACGCGGCGTGCCGTGTGCTTCTTCCTGCCTGGGTACCAGCTTACGGTAGTACGACACGGTACGCTGCGTTGCGTTGCAGCTGAGCCTGAACCCTCTACGTGCCCCTCAGGCGCGTGCGCTGCGCGGCTGGCGCGAGGCGGCGGCCTGGAAGAAGCGCATGCGCGTGGTGCTGGACCGCGCCATCCACAAGATGAAAAATCGGGCGCTGTACATGGCGTGGGAGGGCTGGTGGCAAGCCATTGAGGACCGCAAGCTGGAGGAGCAGCTTACCACCAAGGAGCAACTGGTGGTGAGTGCGCCGCATGAAGGCAGGCTTACACGTGGTGAACTGCATTTCGTGCACTAGCTCCCTCCCTACTGCACCGCCTTCGCTTAGCTCACCTCCATTCCTGCATAGCAACCATTGTGTAGCTGCGTGCCATCGCGTCTTTATCGGCACATGTGTACGTCTTCCATGTTGCTCCCAGGTGGCGGTGAAGGAGCTGCGCGAGGAGAACGAGCGGCTGCGGCGCGACAACGAGCGCTTCGTGCGCCTCATCGACAGCGGCGAGTGGGGCCGCGGCCGCGTGGCGGAGCTGGTGTCGGCGGGCGAGATCCTCAAGGGCGAGCGCGACGCGCTGCTCAAGCTCATCCAGAGCCTGCGGCGCGAGTACGAGGCGGTGCAGTCGGCCAAGGTGGCGCAGGAGGAGGAGATGCGCGCGCTCAAGGAGCGCATGATGCTCGGGGTGAGCGGGAACTAGGCAGGGCTCCGGGGTGGGTGGGTTGTCGTTCACATGGGTACAAGAACTGTGGTGTGAAATGGAGTAAGTTGAACGCTGTGACGAGGCGGGTCAGTCAGCAGGGATTTCGCCGTTTCTCGCCTTGCTGAGTACACCGCCGCCATGCATGCGCACCAACCACCGCAGGGCGCGGCTCGCAACCGCATGCTGATCAAGGGCGGCAGCAGCTTCAACGCGGCGGGCCGCGCCGTGAAGCAGGACCTTGTGGACCAGCTGCAGGGGAACAACCGGGGCGCCGACCCCAACCTGCTGTACCAGGTGCGGAGGTGATGTGGCGACCCCTGCTGCGGTACAATGCATGTGTTGTGCCTTGGAGCGCTGATGTAGTATCAGGGCTGCGTGTGTGCTTGGGACGCCGCACGCGTATCAGAGCGTGTGCTGGGGAGTTGAATTGGGCAATGATGTAGACATGCGTGCCAGTGATAGGCCGGGGTGCGACCGGTTGCTTGCACCAGGGCGTTTGTTGCGGAGCGAGCGTGAACCGCATAAGCGGTTGCAGTGCTTTGAGCTGAGAAAGAAGCGCATGCGCGGGGCCGTGCCATGCCAAGCACACCTCATGCTGCGAGAACCAGGAAGGACGCCATTAGGCTGTAACGACCGGTGCAGTCCTGCTGCCTAGCCTCTCAGTTTCCCCGCTGCTGCCCACTGGCACGACGCACGCCCCCCGGCGCAGGTAGACCAACTGTCCATGAACCAGGTCACCATCTTTGCGGACGGCGAGCTCAACGTGCAGGCCGTGGCGGCGGCGCCCGGCTCCGCCGCCTTCTCAAAACCCGTCAGCGCAAGTGAGTCCCGCCGCCCCTTCAGGACCTGAAGCGCAACCGTTCTGCTACGTCGCCTGCCCACCCTGCTTACGCACGCGCCCCGCCTATCCCGCACAGCCCTGTAACGAAACAACTGCCTGCCCCGTTGTCCGCCACGCGCCCACGCAGGCCACGGGCTGCGCCCGCCCGTCAGCCCGGTGCACCCCATGCGCGTGCCGCCGGGCCTGCCGGGCGCCTCGCCGAGCCGCTCGCCGCTGGCGGTGGGCGCCGTGTCTCCGGGCAGCGGCCGACCTGTCAGCCGGGAGGAAGTGGTGGCGCGGCTACAGGGCCTGTCCAAGGAGGAGCTGGACAGCTTTGAGGCGGCGCTGCGGGCGCAGAAGGCGGCGCAGCAGCAGGTGGCGGCGGCGGCGCGGGGCCGCATGGACGCCGGTGGCCGGCCGCCGGGCGTGGCGTCGAGCGTGCCCGGGTCCCGATGAGCACAGCAGTGAGGGCGGAAGGGAGGGGGGTTGTGTGTGATGGGCAGAGGAGGTGGTGGCTGCGGAAGGGCTTTGACCAGGTGGATACTTGAATGGGTTGATGAGATTCTGTGATGCCGGTGGGACGGTGGGGCTACGGGCGGGACTAGGAGGACGTGTGCTGTGAGTGTTTGTGCCTTTTGACATACCGTACCGTACTGATCATGACCGCAGGCAGTAAGATCTGACTAATGACGACTGAGCATGCCCTAACTTTCTTCCACTAAGGCCACCATGGTCGTTGCATGGGCCATAGATATCATGCTGCGGGCGGGAGAAAGGCACGTTGGTGGCGCCAACCCTGTATTACCATTCGATCATTACAGTGACTGGGCTGACCAGCATGGCAAACTATAGCATGATGAGCTTTGAGCCTTGTGTGGCATCGCGCGGCTAGGCCTGGTGGAGACGGGGGGCGCAGAGGAGGCAAAACGGCCAGCGATAGGTCCTCGGGGACACAGGCACGCGCTTAAAACCCGATCGCTGTAAAACTTCGCAAACCATGCCACCTGCTATGCATCGCACGGTTGCGCGCCGTCATATTGGTATTGTACCGGTATGTCAGGCGCAATTTGCAAATAAGCGCGAAGGCATTTGAGTGTTTGCCCCGAGGGTCGCAGCAGCCCGCAGCAGCTGCGTGCCGAGCTCTGTTTGCTGCTTCGCCGCCACATTTGGCAATTGGCAAAACACAGAGCGCAAATGCGGGCCCCATGCCAGCCCCAGCCGCGGCAGCGTTCCAGCAGCGGCGGCAGTAGCAGCGGCGCCGGCGGCAGCAGTAGCAAGCGCAGCCAGCGGCGGTGTTTTGGCCAGGTTTGCTCCACCTCGCCCAATGTGGCGACCCTCTTCTTGGTCCTGAGCTGCTGCAGCGTCTTTCTCGCGCCTGCCAGCGCAGCGGCCTCGGTAAGTCGCCTGCTTTTGCACGCAAGCTGCCAGCTCCTGCCCTCATTCGCTTAGCTTCCGCTTCGCTAGCCCATCCACCAGGCAGCAACCCACGCCGCCATACTGATCCCAGCATGACCAACATGGAGCAGGTGTTTGAGCCCACGGAGCCTGCCCGCGTGTTCGTGTGGAGCGGCAGCGACCAGCCTGGGTTCGTGTACCCCGAGCTGAGCCCCAGCGGCGACTGGGGCATCCCTGACCTGCAGGCGCGGCCCAACCTGGGCGTGGCGCTCAGCGGTGGCGGCTACCGCGCCGCCACCCTGGCCGTGGGCTGGGTGCGCGCACTGTACGCGGTGAGTGAGCAGGGCGGTGGAGGCACATTCGGGCAAATCCGGGCACATACGGTGTGAGTGGCAAGTCTGGCACAGACGGTTTGTTGTACAGGAGGCTTTTGATGGGGTGTGCGGGAGGGGCCAGACCAGGTCCGTGTATGTGTGTGTGTGTGTGGGGGGGGGTAGCCATCCGTGTGTGTGTGTGTGGGGGGGGGGGGGGTGATGACTGCTGCATGCCCTGCGTGTGGCCTTCTGGCCGTGCGCATCATGCCGGTGTCAGTGTCAGGGCGGCTGTCGTCCGGTGCCCCTGCCCGCCAGCTCCCCGCCCTGCTTCCGCCTCTCCCCCAATCCTCTTCCCTCCCTGTAGCTGGGCCTGATGCCGCATGTGCGCTACGTGGCCTCCAACTCGGGCGGCAGCTGGTTCAACGGCGTCATGTCCTTCAGCGGGGTGAGCCAGAGGCAGGCTTCCATGACAGCGGCGGCGGCAGCAGCCCGCGAGCAAGCTGCGGAAGAGCTCTCGACGGGAGATCGCACGTGCTCTGCATACGGGGGACGCACAAGCGTTTCCACCACGCACCCTTTTCCTTCCCCCGCCGCCTGGGCAAATGACCGCGGTATGCTATGTTTTGCCTCGCAGTTCCCTCTGGCTCCCTTCCTGGGCCCCTACGTGCCGCCTGCCGGCCTGAACCGCACCGCGCTGTCCTCGGCCTCGCTGCTTCCGCCCGGGAGCTGGGGCGACACACTGGCATCCAAGAGCATCGTCGCGGACGCCGTCAAGGGCGTGCTCAAGGACCTGTGTAGGTTTGTGTTTCATGGGCCGGAATGCAATGCAATGGAATCGTGGGGAAGTGGGGATCCGTCAGCAAGTTACGCGCAAGCTGGGGAAGGCAGCGTCTAGAGATGCCGCCGCTGCCGCCCACCAGCTCTGTCGCCTGGATGCATGTCTGTCTCGGACGCAGTCGTGCCTGGCCGTGCATCGTTCAGCGGCTGGACGGCCGCTATCGCGGAGGCCTTCTACAGCCCCTACGGCCTCGACCTGCAGGTAGACAGGGCGGCCGGGACTGCAGACAAGGGATTGCCCAGGGCTGGAGGCCAGGAACGCTTCCCTTCCTACTTGCATCAGCTCACACGATGACTGGCTGCTAGCAAAGCTGAGCCCGTGCACCCGCCCACACAATGATTGCCGCCGCCGCAACCGCCATACGCAATGATCCCCACGGGCCCCCGGCCTTGTACCCGCCCCCCCCCCACACACACATATGTAGAACAGCAGCATCACGGCTCTGCACACGCGCGGCCCGGTGGCCGCCCGCCTGGCGGCGCAGTACCCGGGCGTGCCACTGTACGCGGCCATGGCCACACCCGACCGGCCCTTCCCCATCATCATGGGCTCCATCATGCGCGTCAACACACCCCAGGTGTTCTACGCATTCGAGGTGGGCTGCATGAGGCATGCCTGCACAGTTGGAGGGTGTTAGATGGCGCCACTCAACACGCGACGACACGCCGGCTTAGCGCGCATGGGCGACCCATCCCATTACTCATGGTGCTGGATTGCTGATTCCCACCGTGCCTTTGGTAACACACGCCACACCCGCACACGCCAGGCCACACCTTTGTACGTCGGCGCGCCCGCCCGCAACACGAGCACCGACCCGCCCATTGGCGCGGGCTTTGTGGAGCCGCTGGGGTTCAACAGCCCCGCGCCCGAGGCGCCGCTGCCGGCGGCAGGCGGCCAGCCGCCTGTGGGCCTGCAGGTGGGTTGTGCCCGAGGGCTGAGGGATGCAGCATCCAGACTACTACGGTATGACAGCTTGCCTGTTGTTCTTGCCACACGCCAGCGGTCCATACATGCATGTGTACGGTACCGTGTGCTGGGCACGTGGCTGCCCCTTACGCCCCTGCCCAGTCACACCCTCACACTACCGTTTTACCCGGGCCACACGGCTTTGCGCCCAACCGTGCCCGGCTGCATTCCCCCATCTTCCCTACACAGGGCGCTGTGAACGTGACGCCCGTCAAACTGGTGCCTCTGTCCACCTACGCCGGCATCTCCAGCTCCTTCGTGGCCCAGGGCACCCGGCCCAGCAGCAGCGCCGGGTTCGCGCTGACAGGCACCGAGCGACTCAACTACTGGTGAGGCGGAGGAGGGCTGGGCTGCGCACGGCAGCGGAGGTAGAGCTCTACCTGAGATTTTGGGGTAAGGGGCGTGGGCGCATCGGCGAATGCACACAGCCGGGCTTGGCGGAGGAGCGGGTGTAGCAGGCCGCCATGCAACGTGTGGGTAGCAATGGTGTCCGCTGGCCGGTCCGAGCCGCTTAGGCCGCTTATGTTCCCAATCCGCCCGGCCCCGGCCTCCCTCCCGCGGCCCCAAGGAACCCGGTGAACTACACGGGCGCGGAGCTGTCGTTCGCTGACGGCGCGGGGGCCGACAACCTGGCTGTGACGCCGCTGCTGCGCCGCCGCGTGAGCAGTGTGGTGGTGCTGGTGGCGGCGTCCAACAGCGCGGATGTGTCGCCCGCGGACTTTGCAGTGGGTGGGTATGGGTTGGGGCGGGCGTGCTGACTAGGGGATGGTGGTGTGTGGGACGTCACATGGCAGGGAAGCAAGGATTGCGGCGCAGCGGGAAGGCGCGCATGCCGCTGCGCACGTACGGCACACGTGTGCTGTTGGGTGCATGCAAGGGCGGCGTACATGCTACACAGCAGCCTGCTGCCCTCCATTCCCCTGCATCTCCCTCTCTCCTCCCGCACACCGTCTCCCGCCACAGCCCAGTACGACATCGCGGGCCTGTTCGGCGCCGTGCCGCTCAACGCCACGTCGTACAAGGGCCTGCAGGAAGGCATCACGGGGGTGCAGCCCGAGATGTTCAACAAGGCCCTGCAGGTGTGCGGGTATGCGGGTAGCTGGGTACAGACGGCCGCAACTGTTGCTAGATAGGCACCCCGCCAGCTGGGCGCAGAAAAGTGCGCAGCGCGGAATGCCGGAATGGTGTGCGGCGAACGGCAAGATCACACGTGCCCAAGCAAGTTGGGTGTACAGCTGCCCCCCCCCCCCGGCACCTCAGACCCGTTTCAGCATGCCCACGCGCCGCCCCCACGCACCGTCCCTCCCTCCCTCGCTCTTTGCATTGGGTTCGGTTTAGTCTGGGGCTGGTATCTACAACCCCCTCCCCGCCACCTCTCCAGGTGTTTCCGCGCGAGGGCTATGACGAGCTGTACGCGGCTCTGTCCGGCAGCCTGCGGTCGGGCCAGCCCGCGCTGCACCGCGCCAGCTACCCGGTGGTGGACAACGCCATCCAGGCCATCACTGGCGGCTGGACGGTGGGTGTGGGTGTGGTGGAGGAGCTGGGTGGGTGGGGGGCTGCGGCGGGCGCATATGTAGAGTAATGGCGGGCGCGTAGCTAGCTAGAGGGTTAGACCGAACTATGGACGCAGCAGATGAGCGCTCCGGGGCTGACCGCCGGCCGCTGACCGCCGGGCGGGTGGGTGGCGACGGCCTGCTGACGTACGTGGAGGATGCTACTGCTGAGTATGTGGCTGCCTGTGTGCCCTGCTGCTGTTCCGTGCAGGTGGAGGTGCTGTGGCTGGTGAACATGCAGTCGCGGCAGTGGGAGTCGCAGCTGCCCAACGACACACAGGCCTTCCTCAACAGCAGCCGGGACGACAAGGACAGGTGGGGCGCAGCGGAGGAGGCAGCGTGCTCCTACCTGTCAGGTATCGTGTCATGCCGTGCCAATCGCTGCGGCGCATCACCCCACCTAGACAAGCACACCCCAGTGCACACACAGACTTCCACGTCTCACCCCGCCTCGCTCCGCCCCACTCTCCCGCTCCCAATCGCCCCCACTCCTCCCAGCGACCTGCGTCACTACCCCTACATTTCCACCTTCACCGCCAACTACTCACCGGAGCTGGTCACGCTGCTTAGCCAGCAGGCCAGCTGGAGCCTGCTGCAGGCGGCGGCCGAGCTGCGAGAGCTGCTGGCGGCGGCGGCGGCGCCCAACGCCACCGCGGCCGGAAACGCCGCCGTCGGTGGCGGTGCCGCCGCAAACGAAACAGCCTCCGCCGCCGGCGTAGGCGCGGCGGGCTTAAGTGCTATCAGCAACAGGACGATAGGTGGCGGCGGCGATGGCGATGACAACGGCACGGTGCAGGCAGAAGGGGCGGGCGGGGCCGCCGCGTTTGGTGTGGGCGGCGGCGCCAACGGCACGGCGGAGTCGGTTGCCGCGGCGGCGATGCTGCTGGCGCAATTGGCGTCGGAGCCATTCCCGCAGCAGATTGCGGGCGCACTGCCGCCGCGGGTGGTGGCGCAGCTGGAGACACGCAACGCCTCCAAGGGGCTTCCGGAGCCCGCGCGCCAGCCGGTGGTGTCTTACGTAATGGCCCTGGAGCAGCCGCCGCCGCAGCAGCAGCCGCAGCAGCAGCAGGGGGTTGGGACCAGCACAGCTGCTGCGAGTGGTGGCGGCGCCGGCAGTAGCAACAGGAGCGTGCCAAACCATGGGACCGCTAACAGCACAGGCAGTAGCAGCGCCGCCATTGGTGGTAGCAGCACTGGAAACAGCACTACTGCTGCTAAGATTGTGGGCCCAGAGGTACAGGGTGCGCAGGCGGTTGTGGCGACGGCGCCGCCGCCTGGCGCCGCCGCGCAGGGGGCGGCGGTGCGTGCGGGGGATGGGGGCAGTTTTCGACGGCTGTGCGTGCTGCTTGCAGCGTGTGCTGTGTTCCTGGGCGCCCTGGAGTGACCTGGCTTACTCCTGCTTACTATGCTTTGTGTGGGCGGGTATTTATGCATCCTGGTTGGCCGCTGACGGTGGGGAGGGCTGCAGGCATCGACATTGTTACCGGTACCGCAACCACAATCCCCCCGCGTATCACTTTTAGTTGGTGGGCCCGGATGACCCCGGTGGTGCCTCTGAGCAACAGCGTGAAGGACTCATCCTCCAGGTACGTGGACTTGTAGCTGCGTGAATGTGTTGCTTGCTTTGCTTGTAGTGCTTGCAATTGAGTGCAGGCTGCTGGCGGTGATAAAGTTGAATCGAGTGTCGAGCGAGTGCGCTGTGTACCGTAGTGCATGGTACGTGTACCGTATGCATGGTGTGTGGTGTTTGGTGCACGTGCTGCGCGGACTGACCCCAGGGAAGCGTGGGCGACGTAATGGCTTACTCCATCCAGTAGCATGCCGCGTAGTACGGTATGCACTAGGTAATGCGCTCACAGCCAGCATCAACTACATACGCACTGCCATCTGGCGCTGCGGAGCTGGGAGGCTAGAGGTTGGACTGCTGGGTTGTGGGGAGGGCCGAGGGCGCTATCCCATTCAGGCTGGCATAGCGCCCTCCACACGCCCGCCCACCTCGCGCTCTCCGCCCTACTTCTGCCCGTTCCCCACCCTCCTCGCACCCTCCCCGACTTCGCTCGCGCCCTCCCTCGCCCTTAATTATGCCCTTCGCGCCGTCTTGTCTCTGTTACTACGCCCGAGCCAACCCGGTCTCACCAGCTGCGGAGCCATCGTCCAAAAAACCAAGACGTTCTCCCTCGATTCCGGTTGGTCGGACAGTCCGACTATGAATCTAGTTGGCCAGGTTTCAAGCGCTGAGGCGCTCAATGACCATCTTCCGTCAGCCTGTGTGCTGGGGCGCAACCCTCACGCGTGCAGCCCTCACCGGCAGCCTGTGCGACACGCGCGTTCCGGGACGCGGTGTGTATGAGTGGCAAAAAGTAATCAGAAGGGCCCCCCTTGCGATGGCGGTACCGGCAGGACGGCCAGAATAGCTGACGTCTGCAAGGTAGCTAGGCACCTTCAGAGCCTCGGCATGGTGGCGGATGGGCGGACACATTCCGGCTTGCCGGGTGCAGCACTGTCTGACCGAGCTCATGACGAGTCCACATTGTCACCGGCCTGTGGTCTCGCTTTATACAAAGATACCACACTGCGCCAACACGGAGGCCCCACGAAACGTGCCAAAGAACTGGACTCGATTCAACGCCTGCTGCACCACTTCTTCTCAAGAAGCATCCTTAACTTCTGTGCACATCAAGTATGCACATAGCAGCGCGTTTCGGCAGGGCGATGGCGTCGTGGAGCTTGGGCGCGCAGATTTCGAGCCTGTTTGGCTCGTTGCGTCCGCTCCGAGCATGCGCAGCTGCGCAACCGCTGGCGTCCGCGGCAGACGCGTCGACGCTGGCTTGGCGCCGCGCCGATGCGCCACCTTCTGAGGTGCGGGAGACACACGTGGTCCTGTGCGATACCGTGTCATCCGCTCCCCCCAGCCGCAACCATTGCGCCACGTTTCGCACCTTTCATTGACGTTATTACTTCTGTACCCCTTTTATCTCACCGCAGGAGGTATACAACCGCGGGCGCCCCCCTTGCGGCTGCGGTGAGTCATAGGTCACTCGGGACCAACCCGGGGCGACCTCCCGACACTTGCATGCTGCTTTCGGGTCACCGGCCCTTTGCAAGTTTCCCTCTCGTCCCTCCCGTTGCCGTCAGGGCTGCTGGGTTAAGTAAGGTGGCATGCTATAGGTCGTCTGTGACGCCGATCTGTGACTTTCCTACCTGCCCCTTCCACTTAGGCCCCTCCAGCCCGGACGGCCTGCACCTCAAGCCCCGCTGCATGTCGGCAAAGGGGCAGGGGCGTCTGGAGGCACGTGTCACCATCGCCTCCCAGTACTGCGCCTTCCCCGTCAGCGTTGAGCAGGCGGCGAACGCTAGCATCAGCACCAGCGCCAGCACCAGCACCAGCGGCATCGGAGCGGCCATGGCGTGGTTACGGCACCATTCCGACACTGCGACTGCTAGTGTGCGCCCCAAGGGCTGGGAGCAGTTGCCAGGCCGCGCGCCGCCGGGCCGTGGGCTGGTGAAGCACCGCGGCCGTGGCAGTCAGCGGCGTCCGCCTGAGCACAGCAGCCTCCGGCGTCTGGTTGACCAGCTTCACAGCGACGTTGTTCAGCTGCAGGACGAGCAGCAGCGGCAGAAGGACGAGCAGCAGCGACAGAAGCAGGAGGTCTGGGCGAAGATGCAGCAGCTGCAGGACGAGCAGCAGCGGCAGAAGGATGAGCAGCAGCGGCAGAAGGATGAGCTGCAGCGGCAGAAGCAGGAGGCCGAGGCGAAGATGCAGCAGCTGGAGGACGAGCAGCAGCGACAGAAGCAGGAGGCCGAGGCGAAGATGCAGCAGCTGGAGGACGAGCAGCAGCGGCAGAAGGATGAGCAGCAGCGGCAGAAGGATGAGCTGCAGCGGCAGAAGCAGGAGGCCGAGGCGAAGATGCAGCAGCTGGAGGACGAGCAGCAGCGGCAGAAGGATGAGCAGCAGCGGCAGAAGGATGAGCTGCAGCGGCAGAAGCAGGAGGCCGAGGCGAAGATGCAGAAGTTTCGGGCGGAGGTCGCGCCCTTGCAATCGCAGTACACGCGCAACGTTGTACATCAAGTAGCGAAGTTCGTGCTGAGACCGGGGCGGGACGTAGCGAAGTTCGTGCTGACCCACCCGGTCCCGCCCGGGTCTCAGCACGAACTTCACTACGTCCCGCCCGGGTCTCAGCACGAACTTCGCAACTTGGTGTATGACGTTGCGCGTGAGCTGCGATTGCAAGGGCGCGACCTCCGCCCGCAACGTTGCACGTCAAGCACGCAACGCAAGCGCTCGCCCGACTCTACGTACGCCGACGGCGCGACATCCGCTGCGCTCGCTGGCGTGGTCGAGATGAGCGGGGGTGAGCTGGAGGACGGGCTGAAGGCCACGGCGCCGCTGCGGCACGCGGGAGAACACCTGGGCAAGCACCCGGGCGACCTGACAGCACTGCAGCGGGTGGTCAAGGACGCGCTGCAGGTGTGCGGTGAGCGGCCCACGGACCCGGAGCTGGCATTCGCGCGGCGGCTCCTGCTGCGCTACCCCGCTATCGAGAAGGCGTTCCCGTCGGTGGGTGACCCTGCTCTACGCAGACTGTTGTGCTGGATGGCGGGGAGGAGGGGGGCGCGTGCGTGCGTTGATTGGGGTGGGGGACAGGGTATTACCAACCCAACAAACCAGATAACTGGGTATATGTAACCAAAACCCGGGAGAGGCTGACTGCACCTGCTGGGCGTGGGTGCATGTTGCTGCTCAAGCGCGTTTGCGGTCAGCTGCTTCGGCAGCTGTGTGTAGCACCTGCAGCAGACGCCTGCAAGCAACGTGTGAGCCAACCTCGAGCGGTCGCCACCCTGGCTAACCTCCCCTGCCCTGCAACTCCCCTTTCTTCCTTTGCAACAGTGAGCGAGCTGGCGTGGCAAGAATGTGCGGTGTGGCGCCGAGGTATGGCGGCTGGCAGCCACGCGCCTTCCTTTTCCCCGGCGGCGCCCGCTCGGCCACGGCGGCATGGGTGCAGGTACGCGTGCGATCTCCGTGCGAGAGAACCATTCTGCATGTTTGGATGGGGTTTTTTGTTGGATCCGGACTCGTCGAGTGACCAGGATGATGGCGCTCGTGGCGGTCACTCACCTCAGCGACTGAGGCAGCCCCGACCGGTCTGGGCGCAGACCGCCTGCCTCCGCGTCTTTCTGAGCCGCCTACCTCCGCGGACTTCGTAACGTCCTCCAGGGACCTCGCAGCGGTCTCGCTCCAGGGGCTTCACAGCGCCTCAAGGGAGATGATGGCATGCAGAGCGTACAGTTGCAGGCGCGTGGTGGGAGTGGCTGCTGGTCACCTGCCGAGAGGCAGGAGCCCCCGCGCAACGCTGCTGCGTGTGATCATATTCCTAGTACAGCATGATAGGCTATGGAGGTTGGCGGCGCGGGTGGTGTGTGTGGGCCTGCACTGCAGGTTGTGGCCAGGTGTGGGCGTGGCCGGTACCAATTTGCCGAGCGTTGCGTGACTGTCGTGGACCAGGTTGTCATACATACCCGCGAAAAGCCTGGAACCCCACGGGCGACCATTCGGCCTGACCCTGCGATGCACCTGTATGCGTCCATGCTCCGCACCCTGGGCGCGCCAAACAACGTTTACCCAGCGGGGGTAGGGGCGGTTTTCGACGCGTTTGCGTGCTGCTTGCAGCGTGTGCTGTGTTCTTGGGCGCCATGGAGTGACCTGGCTTACTATCCTTTGTGTGCGCACGACGGTATTTATGCATCCTGGTTGGCCGCTGACGGTGGGGAGGGCTGCAGACATCGAGGGCGCATGGGCCAGGACGGGCGGCGTTCCCGCCATACGGGGATTGCGACTCTTGGCAATCCTTTTTGTGCTTACCACAACTACTATAAGTACCCCGCGTATGACTTGCAATTGTTTTTAACACTGTCTTTATACCGCCACGATGCTTAGCTGCTCAAGAAACGCGACCGCTAAAGGCAGGGGCCGCGCCCGGAGCGATGCCGCGGCCTGCTCGCCAGGGGCATCAGCAGCACTCCGCTGCAGCAAGCGAAGGCTGCCAACGCGCCTCCTAGCCACATGCACAGGTGCCGCCGTGCGCGACCCCCCGCAGCAGTGGCCCCCCGCGCGGCCGCAACAGCCCGGCGCCGACGACGTCGTGAGCCAGCAGAAGCCGCCTGCCGAGATCACAACGTTTGCGCTACGGGAGGAGGACATGCTCATCGCGCTCCGGCAACAGCAGCAGCCTTGTCAGCAGCAGCAGGCACGCGACGGCGGGGGGCTCGAGTCAGCCGCGACCCACATCGCCGCGGCGGGGCGCGGACGTGGCGGGGCTGCCGCTGACGAGGCGGCAGCAGCAGCTTCCGGCAGCGACCGCGAGCTGGCCGGCAACAGCACTAGCGCTAGCAGTCGCACTAGCAGGAGTAACAGCAACAGCAGCTCCACAAGCAGCAGTGCGAGCTTGCCGCGGCAGCCCACGTCTGCGCCGGCCGCCTCACCACCCCGATCTGGGTCGGGTGCTTCGGGTGCTTCGGGTGCTCCTCCCGCTGCCGCGCGAATGGCCCCTCCTCCCTCGGCAGCAGCGGCAACCAGCAGCCCATCACCGGATTCAGCTTCGCCGCCGGGCTACGCCTCGCACGGACAACTGCTCGGGCGCTCACCAGCAGCCACACCAGGCCCATCACCCCCACCAGCACAGCACCTGCTGCCGCCGGTGGCGGAGGCTCAGGCGGCGCTGACGCGGCACCTGCAGCAGCACAAGGCTCAGAGCGACGCGCGCCGCGGCCACCACTGGCGGGCCATGGCGGCGGCAGCCACCGCCGCTGCCGCGGCGGCGGCGGAGGGCCTCTCGCCGCGCCGCCGCCAGCCGCCGCTGCCGCCCCGAGGCGCCGCCGGTGCTGGTACTGCCGATGTTGTCGGTGGCGGCCGCCGCCCCGGTGGCCCCGGCCCCGCACAACCCCTGAGTGCAGCAAGCATAAGCAGCCCCTCGGCGCCGGTCGCGATGCCCAATAGCAACGGCCAGTCAGATCATCAGCAGGAGCAGGCAGATGTCCGCCCGGATGCAGCCGGCGGCGGCGGCGGCGGCGGCGGTAATCAGCAGCGCTCTGATGACGCAGCCGGCGGCGCCGCTGCTCCTGACGCTGAAGAGGCAAGTCAGGCAACAGCAGCAGCACCACCAACCGCCATCAAGACACGCAGCAGCAGCAGCAGCCGGCCCAGCCGGCCCCCCGCGCTAGCCACCTCCCTCACCGCGCTCACCCGCACCGCCTCTGGCCTGCTGCTGCCGCGGGGCCTGTTGGCGCCGCACAGCCCGCAGCGCCTGCAGGAGGAGCAGCAGGAGGCTGCTGCTGCTGCGGCGGCGGTGGCGGAGAACAGCGCCGCAGCCGCCTGTGGGGACCAGCTGCTGCGCGACCAGCATCCCTACCAGCGGCTGCTGCAACGACCGGATGGCAGCGGCCCGGCAGCGGCACCGCACGCGGCACAGCCGCCGCCGCCGCCGCCACCGCCGCCGCTTGCAACCCCGGCCCTGATGGCAAGCACCGGCGACCGGGTCGGCAGCAGTGCCGGCCCTGGTCCTGCGCCTTCGCCTGCTAGTGCCGGCAGCGCACCCGTCCTGTCGCGGCGCAGTGGCGGTGGCGTCCGGCCAGTGGGCGGTGTTGTGGCGGCACCCACCTCTCCGCCAGCAATCGTGCCTGTTGTCGGCGGCTCGCTCACGTCTGATGGCGCGCGGCCGCCGCCGTCGCAGCTTGTTGCGGCTTCTGACGCCACTGCTGCTGCCGGCCGTGCGGGGGCATCGCAGCAGCAGGCGCGGGCTCCATACAGCGAGCAGCGCGGCAGCAGTAGAGGCATCACCGCCGGCAGCAGCAGCAGAAGTGACTGCGATGTGGTGTTGGTACCATACCAGCGCCTCAGGCCGCCCACCCCGCCCGCCGTGCTGCCGCCCAGTGGTGCTGCCGTGCCGCCGCCTTCAGGCTACACCGCCGCCACCGCCGTAGCTGCCACCACCCCCACCACCACCACCACCAGCCATAGCGGTGGTGACGGCGCCGCCAGTACCAGCAGCAGTCCTGCCGGCGGGTCGCCCGCAGCCTGCCCGCCGACCTCTCGTGCCGGCTCGCCGCCGGGCGGCGGCCTGGGCTCTGTGTTGCAGTCGGCGCACGCCTCCGGCCTGGCGGATGTGCTACTGCCTTGGCCCGCCCGCCTCATCCTGCGGCTGGGCAGTCTGGTCCGCAAGAAGAGCGGCGGCAGTAGCAGCGGCAGTAGCAGCGGCGTCCGAGCCGGCAAGGCCACGCGTGCCACGGACAGCAGCAGCAGCAGCAGTTCCCAGCCAGCCGGTGCCACGACTGCCAGCCACAACAGCAGTAGCAGCGGCAGCGGCAGTAGCAGCAGCGGCCCGCCCCCGCCGCCGCCGGCCCTCAGCAGTCCGGACTCCCTGTCTATGGAGGAGGCGGCGGCGGCGCTGATGGAGTCAGCCAACGCGACCTGGGCCGCGGCCACAGAGGGGCTGCTTATGGGCGACAGCCTCACGCCGCCGCCACATCCCTCCTCGTCCTCCTCCCAGAAGCACAAACAGGCCGCACTGTATCAACGCCACACGGTGGAGTACGGCAGTAGCAGCAGCCATAGCGTGGACATGGTGGGCGCCGACGGCAAGCTGCACAGCGCGGAGCAGGCGGCGGCGGCGCTGGCGGAGCTGGCGGCTGCGGCGGCGGCGCAGCGGGCGCTGGCGGCGGCGCTGGAGGAGTGGGTGGCAGACCACCCTGTGGCGCACGTGGCCATGCAGGCGGCGGTGGTGCGGGCGCAGGTGGACCTGGTGCACACGCAGGTGGGTCCGTAGGTGGGGTCGAGCGAGCGGGCTGCAATGGAGGCTTTTGGCTGCTGACCTGGCACCCACCCACGCATAACTGCGTGTGCCCCTGAAAGTCGAAGCCTGCAATCACCCTCCATCTTGCCCCCTGGAAACACCGCCTCCTCTCCCCTGCCTTATTTCGGCCTTCCCTCCCTCGTTCCACCCCTGCCTGCAGCTGTCTCTGTGGCGGCCTGTGGAGCTGCTGAACGGGCGGCTGGCGCTGCTGGGGTTGTGCGCCGGTCTGGCCAACCAGGCGGCGGGCACGGGCGGACCGCTGCTGGCGCAGGCAGTGGAGCGGCCGCTGGCGGTGCCGGCCGCGTTCGCACTGGTGGTGCTGCTCACGGCCGCGCACCGACAGGTGGGGGCGACGGGTTGGGTGACGGCGGGGTGACGGGCTGTGGCAAGTTGAGAGTGACACGCATCATGCCTGCCTGCTGCCAGGAATGTGCGGCGCCGTGCTTGCTTGCTTTGCATTGCATTTTAGTCGCCTTCGCCAAACCAGTCATCCTGGCCACTCGACGGCTCCCAACAAGCTTCATAATTTTCTTCACTACTGTCATTGTCACGTGCACGTGCAGGTGGGCAGCCGCATGCGCTGGCGCACACGCGGCCTGCTGACGAGCGCCACAGCGCACCGATGGCTGGGCCGACTGGCCATGGTGGCGTTCGTGGCGGCGGTGGTGGCGGAGGCGCGGGACCCGGCGCACCGGCCCGCGCTGCAGCAGGCGCGGGAGGCGGTGATGGGCGCGGTGATGGGGCCGGGGCCGGGGCCGGGGCTAGTGGAGCGGGTGTTGGGGCCCGGCACGGGCGAGACGGCGGCGGAGCTGGCACGGCACGGCAGCGCCGGCGCCGTGGGCAAGCGGTCGGCGCTGTGGGAGTGGCTGTACGTGTTGTGCTGAGCGGGTGTAGCGGGGTAGGAGTGGGTTGAACGTGGTGTTTACGCGGCTTGGAGGTAGGCACGGCGTGCACGCGCTGAGTGCTAGGCTAGCGTAAGCAAAAAGAGGTTGCATTGTGGGACGAGAGCCATGGACATACGGCACACGCTCACTCGAGCAGAGAACCCTGAATGTAATACAAGAGAGGACACCCCGAGCGTACAAGCACGCAGGGGCCATCGAATGCTGCCTGGACGAACTCAAGCCAGGGGACTCCTGCCCCCGACCATTAAAGAAACCCCGAGCCAGGCATTGGGTTGGCCGTCGGCGTCAACGACTGCGGAATGGAACTCCTAACCCAATCACCAGCAGCACCCTCACACTAATGGGTGCAGCCCGCAGCTGCATCCTGAGTACGGCCTAGGGCCGTGCAAGTCTTGTGGGGACCCGAGCAGTTAGCGATGGGCGGGGTGTTGCGCGGGGCTGCTGGGGAGGCTGGCATCGGACACGCAAGGCCAGCAATGCTTTTCAACACATTCGTTCAAGTTATTCAATATAGGCAACTCTATTATCCTGACTCGCGTTGGTTCTGCGGACGTGCTGCAAAAGTTTGAAAAATAGTTGCGCATGTTCTCAACGCAGGCCACCCTCCCATAAGCACTCAGTTGAAATCGGTACTGAAGCAGCAGAAATGATGGAAGATCCGGAGGATACCCCGGCAGAGAGCTCGCCTGCTGTGGAGGAGCCCGCTGACGAGGTCGGTGCGCCAAAACGTGGCGCAGGCCTTGGCCACCGTCTGCAAAAACGGCATCTTAATGTCACAAAACACAAATTATGACACGTGGTTTTCCGCTTGCAGCCGAGCACGCCTCCCGCTGGAATGCGGGAAGAATTCCTTGCCAAGGAAGTCGGAAAGAGCCCGCCTATGTCAATTTGTAAGACGAGCCGGACCAACCCTCGCCATGAGCTTGAAGAGCTCGATGAGAACGTTCTTCGGGAAATGCTCTTGAAGTGAGTCCGCCCAGCTGCGGCACGGGCTTGCCAACTGGGGTCAGCCACCGCCGGTCGTGCGCGGCACCGCACGGCCGTTGCGCGCGCACAGACGGCAGTGAACCTTTGAGCCGGCGCAAATGGCCACGGCCCAAGCGCTGGCACCTGCAGCGCAGCCTAGGGGGCTTCAGAGCGGCGGGCTCCACTCACGAATGCCTTGCCCCCCCCCTCCCGCTCATCAGCACACAACTCCCCTGCTCAGTACGCCATGTCTCCCGCTCCTTGCGCTCTCTTAATACACACGCATGAACTTGTGCTCTCTATAACACCTATATATACACACACACACGCGCACACACACAGGGCCAGCCCCAAGTACGCGGAGCCGTTCGACATGAGTCAGATCACGCGCAACGTCAGCATCGGGAGAGCGGCGCGGCGGGAGATGGACGTGGCGTCGTCATCATACGGGGAATCAGCGGGTGTGTGTGTACGTATGTGTCTGTGTGTGTGTGTGTGTGTGTGTGTGTGCGTGTGTGTGTGTGTGTGTGTGTGTGTGTGTGTGCGCGCGTGCTGGTATGTCACGGGAAGGTCCCATGCCATTGCGGTTTCGCGGTTCGGCAGCAGGTGCCTGACGATGCAGCCAGAGACACGGCTTCATGGAGGTCGTTGCACACTGTGGCGTCCATTGTTGTGGCTCATCTGTGGGACTACCACTTTTCAAATGTACCGGCTCCGCTGTCGCTCATGCTAAACGCACCCCTCCACCTCCCGCCTCCTGCTTCCCACCTCCTGCCTCCCAACCCCGACCCCCTCCCCCACAGGCCAGCTGCTTGAAGACGGCACCTTCCGGCGCCCCAGCCGCAACAGCGCCGGCGGCATGGCCGGCAGCGCGCCGGGCCTCCCCAACGGCCACTCCGCCCACAGCGGCAGCGGCGCCGCCAACGGCGGGCAGCGCTCCGCCGGGGCCACCGCCACCGGCGTGGCAGCTTTCTTCGGCCCCTTGGGCGGGCTGATAGGTCTCAGCTCGCCACCTCCGGCGGCGTCGGCTGCAGCCCGCGCGCGTGCCAGCGCCTCCGGCGCAGTCGCCTCCGGCGGGCAAGGCCCGCAGGGCGGCTCTGGGTCTCAGGGCGGCGCGGCGGGGCCGGGCTCGGGGTTGCAGCAGTCGCAGCAGCTGGCCTCGTCCTTCAGCACGACGTCCAGTGCGTGTGTGGGCAGCTGCTATGATGCGGAGCTGGCGCGGCAGCGGGCGGCGGTGGCGGCGATTGAGGACGACGTGGAGGAGGAGTGCAGGGTCAACCGGGAGCTGGCCGCGCGCATCACGGAGCGCCTGGACAACAGCTGCAAGTGCGTGGGGGGCTAGGGGTGGGAGGGAGGGAGGAGGGAGGAGGGTGGGGTTGAGAGGACAGGAGTAGACGGAACAGGAAGAGACGGGGTGGGACGATGGCGTGAGGTATAGCGGTGCAGGCAGCAGCTCAGGCGTTCGGGGCAGGACGGAAACGACCATGGCATATGCATTGCAACCGTTCCCCAACCAAACCCATTCGCACCCTGTCACGTCGCGTCAGGATCCTGGACGGGCTGGCAGCGCTGCTGTCCGCTCTCGGTGCGGCCGAGTCCGCCTACGCGACCGCCATGGCCGCGGCGGCGCGTGTGCGGCTGGTGGGGCTGGAGGCGGACGACGGCGAGCTGCGGGCGGCGGGTGAGGCGCTGCTGCGGGTGCCCTCAGTCATTGACCAGGCGCACAGGTGAGGGAGGAAAGGGGAGGGGAGGGGAGGGGAGGGGAGGGGAGGGGAGGGGAGGGGAGGGGAGGGGAGGGGAGGGGAGGGGAG
>NC_057006.1:3839304-3899691 GCF_000002595.2 Chlamydomonas reinhardtii
GGGGGAGGGGAGGGGAGGGGAGGGGAGGGGAGGGGAGGGGAGGGGAGGGGAGGGGAGGGGAGGGGAGGGTGCATGTTGAGGTGTGAGAACCAGTACGTGCGTACTGCTATGGGCTTTGGACATGTGCCGGTGTTCTGTGTCAAAGTGAGGGAGGGGAGCAGAGTGAAGCATGGGTTTGGCCAGTCTCAGCGCCTGGCGCCCTGCATATCGCAAATCGTTCCCTTGCTTTCCTGACTCGTCAACGCACGCCGCCCCCCTTCAGGCCGCTGCACAGCACGCTGACGGGTCTGTCCAAGGAGGTGGCGGCGCTGCTGGGGCGCTACCGGGCGGCGGCGCGGGAGGTGTCGACGGAGGCGGCCACCGCGCAGCGACACATAGACACCATACGCAAGTGCGTGTCCGGGGCGGGGTGGTTGGTGTGGGCATGGGGTGTGGGCACGGGTGTGGGTGTGGGCGGGAGGCGGGGCCATGGCGTGGTCAAGGGCATGGGCACAGGCAAGCAATCCTAAGTATGGAAAGGGGCAACCAGGGGGCGGCCAACACGCATGTGGCATCTGTGTGCTGCCGTGCCGTTTCCTGCTCCCTCCACCTCCACCGCCACCCCCAGCATCCGGCCTGACAGCCTGCCGCTGGCGCGCCCACCCCCCCAGCCCTCCATTCCTTCCCAACCGCCACTCCCACCCCCCCCCCCACCCCACACACACACGGAACCTCCACCCACCCGACCCCAGGCAGCTGCAGGCGGCCCTGGCGGACCACGGCTCCGCCTGCCGCGGGCTGGAGGGCGTGCTGGCGGACCGCGGCGCGGGGCGGCCCACGCGGGCGCCCGAGGCCGACCCGTGGGCCAGCGAGGGGCGGCTGGTGCTGGAGCAGCAGGCGCTGCAGACGTGGCAGGACCGGGAGCGGGCGGCGCTGAGGAAGGGCTTCCAGCAGGTGGGCGGGGGGGGGGGTGAGATGGGAGGGAGGGGGCTGGGCTTCTTTCAAGTCCTGACTGGGCCCCCAGGACCCGAAACATCTGGTGTCAAGGACGGCGTATGTTGCATATCGAACAGGGCCGCACCATCCCTACCTCCATCCCTCACCCACTCCAACCTTCCCCAACCCTTTTAAACTCTCCATCTTGCTACTCCTCCTCTTCCCCCTCCCACCTGCCAACCCGCCTCCTCTTCCCCCTCCACCTCCCCCTCCCTCCTCCCCTCCCGCCGCCCTGCAGGTGACCGACCTGGAGCAGCAGCGGCTGGAGCTGGTGAAGGCGGCCATGACCAGTGCAGTGGACAGCTACCGGGCGGCGCTGCTGCCGCTGCAGCATGACCTGCACAACATGAACGTGAGGGAGGGGGAGGGGCAGCGAGGAGGAGGGAGGGGAGGGGGAGAGGGCAGGGCAGGGCAGGGGTGGTGGTGGGATGCCGTTGGGGGCACCGAGACCGACGGCGAATGGCGGGGTAGGACTTTCTGTCCCTGCTGCAGCTGCCCCTGCTACCCCTGCTGCCCCTGCTGCCCCTGCTGCCCCTGCTGCCTCTGCTGCCCCTGCTGCCCCGGCCCCTGTTCCTCCTTCGCAGTGCCGACTGGACAGCCCCTTGCCAGCCACCCAGCCACCCGTGCTGCAAACTCAGAACACCACCTCCCTCCCCCATCCCTCCCCCTCTTCCCCGCCCACAGGACGTGCTGCAGGCCATCCAGCCCGAGGTGAAGCTGAGCACCCTGCGCGACATGGCCGCCACAGCCACACGCACCGCGCAGGGGCTGGGCGCGCGGCAGGCCGAGAGCCTGCAGTCCGTGTGCCACGAGCTGTTCTGCTCGCCGGAGATCAGCCGCCAGGGGGACCTGCAGGTGCGCAGGGCGGGCGGGGGGGCGGGTGCAGAGATGGTACAAAGGCGTGTAGCAGGGTAGACAGCAGGAGTAAGAGGGGGGGGTTGATATGCCCGAGCCCAATGATTATGGTCCGAAGGGGGGGGAAGGGGAAAGAAGGCGGGGCGGGGCAGGCGCAGGGACACATGCGGTTGTCGGGAGCTGAGCACCGGGTGGGAGCAACGGGGTAGCCATGCACGTGTTTTGGTCGTGGCAGCAAGCAGCTGGGCGGCACCTTGTCGGCTCATTACTAAGGCTGCCTCCTGCACTCTCGCGGCTGCGGCTGCGGCGGTGGGCTGCAGGTGTGGGAGCCGGCCACGGAGCGCTGGCGCAAGTGCCACTTCGTGCTCACACGGGCAGGTGGGTGGGTGGGGAGGGGGCCGAGATTGGATGGGCGCGAGGAGAATACAAATACGGTAGATGTGCTGTCGCCCGCACCAGTACTCCATTTGCGCTTCGCTTGGCTGCTCGTTGGCCCGCTCTCTCCACCACCACCACCACATTACCACACGCGATCACGCGCCTCCTCAGCCATCACCTCAAGCTCGCAACGCCCCACCCTGGCCGCGGCCGCCACAGGCTACCTGCATTGGTTCCCCAAGGCGGAGGAGGTGCGGCCGCTGGACGGACTGGCGCTGGCCCGGTGCGCCTTCGAGGCGGGCAAGGTGGGGGCCGGGAAGGGGCCAGGGAGGGGGCAGCCATCCATGCGAGCAATGGGAACCCGGGAAGGGGCCAGGGAGGGGGCGGGGCCAGGGAGGGAGAGGGGGCAGCGTGGTGCCGGAGGCCCAGGCAATGTGGGACAGGACAGGCTGTGTGGCCTTTGCTGGCGTGTGCCGATGCGGTGCGTGGCAGTGCATCGGCTGTTATCACCGTACGGCGGCCTTGTCGGCACGTGACGGCGACCTGGCTGCCACACACGCATGCAGGCACCACGCTTCAACATCATCGAGACAGCCAAGGGCGGCGGCTGGTTGGGCGGCATCCGCGGCCGCCGTCTGTCCTTCCAGGTGCGCGCGCGCGTGTGTGTGTGTGTGTGTGTGTGTGTGTGTGTGTGTGTGTGTGTGTGTGTGTGTGTGTGTGTGTGTGTGTGTGTGTGTGTGTGTGTGTGTGTGTGTGTGTGTATGTGTGTGTGTGTGTTGACACGTGGCAGTGCTTGTAGCCGCACGCACCGGCGTTGACGTCCTTCTGCCCACCTGGCACCAACCGACGAGCATTCCTGCGTAAGCACGTCTCTGCGCATGTATCCGTTGGCTTACCTGCCTGAACGTGTCGCGCTTGCTATGTTCGCGTTTGCCCTGCTGTGCTGCCAGGCGGCGAGTGTGGAGGAGTGCTGCGAGTGGGCCATCGCCATCCGGGAGGCCATTGCGGTGGCGGAGGGCAAGCAGCTGGCGTTCGAGGAGGAGGAGCAGCAGGCGGGGCAGCGGTAGACGGCCTGTGGGTGGGCGTGTTGGTACAGCCCCCACCAGGCCGGAGGTCAGGAGGCATGGAGATGCAGGTGATGCCGTCAGGTGGAGGCATGCGGTCAACATGTTGGGGCGCACAAGTTTGTCGGACATCCGGGCAGCTAGGGATGCATCTCGCAGTACTGTGTGAACCCGGATGGTGACGCATATTATCATCGGCGCTTGGGCATCGGCGCCTGCTTGCGTGGGGCCGGGACGCTACGTCTTGTACTACTAGTCCATGTACTGATCATAATGACTGGCCGTAACCATACCTTTCGACTGACATCGAGTCGAAGGGGAGGGAACAGACACACGTAATGCAGTCAAGAACACGAGGCTGTTACTGCATGGTGGCGCAGTGTGTCGACTGGGTTTTGCTGGTGTGCCGTGTGTGTTTCAGATGTCTGTGTAGCGGTCGGCCGACATGATGCGATTGTGACTGGGCAGGGCACGGGAAAGTGATTGAGGGTTCATCAAGATTTCGGGGTGCATCCTTCTGCCGCTCGCAGCCCTGGCGGTGGCGTATGATTACCCCGCCGCGGTGGAGAGTGCAGTGCTATCAGTACCCGAGTGCGTTTCGGGACCGAGACGTAGTGAACGAGTAATAAATGCACGACAGGCAGAGTCAGAACTAGACGGAGTGTGCGCGCGCAAGAGTTTTGCTTTCATCGTTCTTGGGCTGCGTGGACTGACTTTAGAGTCGTAGGTAGGCCAATGTGCCGGCGACCCCCGCTTGAACCCGAAGTGTATGACATGCATGGCAAGCATGCGGTAGGCGTTGAGCCCTGAGCGACTGAGAGCACTGATGCCACCACAAGATCTGCAGATCTGCACACGTTCAGTGATCAATTCATGCCGACGGAACATGCGCCGGCAAAGGCTGCGATAGCTGAAATTCCTCTACTTGAAGTGCCCATCACTGTAACACGGACGCCTGACTTGACGCGCGCATGCTGTGTCAATCCAAGTGCTAGGGAGCAGACCGGACAGACTTGCCACCGCCTTGCTTACTTCGTCCTGACAGCCTACGTGAAGCTCATAGCCAAACCGCTCCACAGTCCACACCCGCAGACGACTTGAGTGCTCGACAATTCCACACTTGGTGCCATGGTATCGACGGTTTACTTGGCACACTCGCGCGTTCCACACAACACCGGCTGCTCCAGTAGTGCTCCCCCAAAACCCCTGGCCCTACCTCCCTCCAATCGACTACCCCCTTTACGGCTCCATCCATCACGCTGCTGCCGCCGCCACGGGCACCTGGTCGTACACCCGCACCCAGTCCACCCACAGGCGGTACGGCGCCCGCCGCGTGTCCGTCACCAGCGAGCCGCCGCCGCCCGGGTAGAACTGCGCCGCCGGGAAGCCGCCGCCCACCGCCAGGTTGAGCAGCAGGTGGAAGGGCTGGTCGAAGGGCGCGGCGGGGCGGGCGGCCTTGTCGGGCACGGCGCCCGTGTACCACGAGGCCGCGGGGATGGACTGTACGACCGTGTCGTTGACGGCGAAGGCGATGCCATCGGCAGCCCACACGGCGCTGACGCGCGTCCAGTACGACAGCCGCCCGGCCGTGTCCGTGTAGTCGGCTGCATGGGTGGGTGGGTGGGAGGGAGTGTGTGTTTGGTGTGGGGGATGGGGGTGGGGGAGTTTCCGCCATCCCATGAGAAAGGGGAGGGGACATGCAGACAATGACAAGCGGGCCGGCCCGCTCCGTTAGGCCGGCGCCCGGCGTGCAGCACCGCCAGGTACCCAGGCCTAAACCATGTACGCTCACACACACACACACACACGCACACACACACAAACACACACACACACACACACACACACGCACACGCACACGCACACGCGCACACACACACACACACACACACACACACACACACACACACACACACACACACACAAACACACACACACACACCTGGCGAGAACTTGCAGTCCAGCCAGGGGCTGTCCTTGAGGCCGCCGTAGTGTAGGGTGGAGCGGATGCGGGCGTCCCGGTTGCGTGTCTCCGCAATGTCGATCTCGCCTGTAGGAGGAGAGCCCAGGGGCGGAGGTAGGTGGATACAGAGCCCCAGTCAATGGAGGGCTTTGTCTGCATCTACCTTACGGCTGCGATGTAGCTACAGGCGTCGCCCAGCAGCGCACGTGTCTCGATCCCATGCAGCTGCAGCCGCTCCCAGGCCCTCTTAAGCTACGCAGCCGAGCCAGGTATCTACGGCCATAGGCCCACTGCGTGTACACACACACATACACACACACACACACACACACACACACACACACACACAGGATGCTCACCCGACGTGCACCAGCCGTTGCCGTACGCGCCGCACGCCAGGCAGTCGTCCCGCGGCGTGTCGGGTAGCATCCAAAACGCAGCCCAGGAGCCCAGCTCTGGACAGGCGACAGAACAAGAGCGAGCAAGGCCGATGCTGTTAGTTGTTATGCCGCAACCGCATTCTCGCACTGAACCACAGGATCACAACAACGATTTCCAATATGCTTATGCCTATTAGCGCTCGCACACGCACTGAAATACAGGAAGGAATGGCGGCAGCAGCACAGCGGTGGCGCGGTGCCCAAGCAGGGCCCCCCAATGGGCCACCCGCGCTTGTGGCAAGGCACACACCGAGCGCGCGCACAGTTGACACACGCGCCCAGTCGTCCTACCCTGTGGGAACTTGATCATCGCCTCCACCTTGACCGCGGAAGATGCGTTCGACCACATGAACGCCGCCTTGTTGCGCGTGGTGATTCGGCCGCTGCTCCAGTATCGCGTGGCGGGTGCATCACTGAAGGAAGCAGGGGCTGTCTTGGCGCCGCCAGCGCCACCAGCAGCTGCTATCGCGTCAACAGCCGACGAGGTGTTGGCGGTGCAGGGGAATCCCAGTTTGGAGAAGTGGGCCTCAATCACGAGAACACCGGAGATGCCGCCCGCCTGCTTTACGGCACGCACATTCTTTCGGTCGCGTGTGTAGCACTGTGCCTCGCCGTTGCCCCAGCCTGCAGTCGCCCGGTAGGCGGTGGGCGTGGGAATGTGCGATTGTTGGGTTTTGGCGCGGCACCCAAGTTGTGCATGCACAGGATGTGGGGAAAGAGGGCAACTGGGTTCAAAGGTGGCAGCGACTCGCAAGGGTGATATGACTTGGTGCGCCAGGGTGCTGTGCTAGCTTGCCACACCCTGCCCGTTCGTGCCCAACTCACCGATAGTGTTGGGGCCGTAGCGGGTTCCATCCCCAACCTCGAAATTCCAGATGCTCGTGCGCAAGCCGTTGACGCAGTCGCTGGTAGACTCCACACACGGGTCGAACTCCTCTTGCCATCTCTGCTGCCATTCAACAGCCGCAGAACCTGGCAGGTCACAGTCGGAGTGCACAAGTGTTACACTGTTATATCATGATAGTCAACACATGTTTCAACGGGTGGCAAAACGGCGGACATGACTAGTAGCACTTTCACGGCCATGCCGTCCATCCTTAGTCGCGAGCGCTTCACAAATCTTACCAAGCGGCACCAGCAAGCATATCGCTATGTGAATAGTGGATCTGAGCAGCATCACTGCGTCAGTATGCTATCCGTTCGGAGGCCCTGAAATTGCAAGCTTTTGTGTGTACTCAGCGTTTACAAGCCAGTCTCAATCTGATGATGCAAGGCACGGTCCTTATAAAGTATACATCGGTCCAACACCGTGCACTATATTCATTTCGAGTGCGCTGAGCAGCATCATGCACTACCGTACAAACTGACACGACGTCGGGGCCGGCGTCGTGTCGGCGACTGGTCAGGTCACTCCCGGAGCCGAACACCCGAACCTGCGACCGAAGGCCTGCTTAAAGCCCCCAACTGGCGAACAATCATAAGCAAGACTCCCTCAATACAAAGCCGCGCACAACAAACGCTGACATAAGGGGGAAGACGCACACAAACGCCGCCCTAACGTGAGAGCCCCAGCCGTGAATACCTTCCGGTTGCGCGACCCCAGCCTGACATTCTGTAGCTGCCATGAGCCACACACATACGCAGTCACTTATAGCGAGCAGTGCTCAAACATGTCATGATAATGCACAGCTCTCAACAGGGGTGGCTCCCAAGCCTCCCTGCAAGTTTCGCCACCAGGCCCACGTCCCGTATCATATCCGTATAACGTCATTCGTACTTAACATTCCAAGCACAGGTTCAAACTCAATAATATCAACTATCCTACATGAGCAGGTCGTAGTCATCCAGCTTGTCGTTGTACTTGAGCACCTTGCGCTTGACCTTGCTTGTGTCCACCCAGGTCACAAAGTCCTCCATGTTGCGGGTCACGTGGAAGGCCGGGTCCGTCACCGTGTCGGGCCCCACGCGCACGTGGCCCTGCGTGAGCACGTGCGTGGGTTAGGGGGTTAGGGTGCAGGAGGTAAAGGTGGGGCTGGGGGATGTGGAACAGGTTCGTGGAAGTGGATGGTCGGATAACATGTGGCGGGGTGCGGTGGGAGTGCGGCACGTAGTAGGATGCGCACCAGCTGCTGGTCCCCGCACAACTCACCCAAGCCCTGAGCCCTTTAGATGGCAGCCGCCATGCATTCCTCGCACTTTCAACCACCGTGCCACAAGGCCCATGCTTCCTGCCGTCGCACTCCCATCCACCTCCGCTGGCCTCAAGCCCACATACCCAGTGCGCACTTCTTCCCCGGCCGCCAACCTCCATGGCTGCATCTACCTTCACCCTCCCCAAACCTGAATGCCTCGCACCTGCTCGATGAAGGTGGCCGCCTCGCGCAGCGTTTCCGCCATCTTGAGTCGCACCATCACCACCGCCAGCCGCCGCCGGCAGAACGAGGCGGTGGGCAGCTTGTCGCACTGCACCAGGCTCTTCTTGGTGGGGATGATACCCATGGCGTGCAGCCTGCACATGCGGTGAGAGTAGACTGGTGTGAGCAGTGACGCTCGCTGTGGTGTGAGGTCCGGGCGCGGCTGGTGGATGCAAACGCGGGGCCTGCGGGGGGGCCCTGCGCCCCGAAGCACGACTCACTTCTCCAGGAGCTGGTCCGTGAGCTCCACGCGCGCCGGGTCCTTCGCATCCAGCTGCTTCAGCATGCTGGTCAGCTTTGTGACCATACCGCTAATCTTGTTGTACTTCTTATAGTCGTCGCGGTCCTGGATGTGGTATCGCCGCATCACCTGCGCACGCGAAGACAAGCCCGAGCAAAGTTACAAATTGGTGAACCAACGACATACTTCCTTCTCATCTTTAGCCTTCGAAGCTCCTGGCCGCTCGTCCGCGAAACGTCGCCCGCCGCCCGCGCCAATTCTCCTCGCACCTGCAGCTCGCGAACATTGTCGTCGCTCTTCCATCTCAAGAAATCGACTTTCTTCAATAGCTTTTGCTCGTGGTGCTTTAGTTGACGCATTTTTGCACTGGTTTAAAGAGCGCACAGGATGGCTAAAGCTTCGTGAGTTAACTGAGAACGCAACAAGTATGAAACGTCTGAACTGCAAGACTCTTCGCCCTGCTTGCGCTGCTGGACCTCGCGTGTGTGTACTTCCATGGCCGCATGGCACAGCCCAACCCCCTGCCCAACCCCCTTCCGGGGCTGCCTCTTCCCTTGCCGCACTTTTGCAGGTGGCCACCGAAGGGTGTATTGTACTTCTGCAGCATTCGACACATAGCAAATTCGGGCATAGCACCAGTTGTCGCCGCCACCAACGTTCAAACGTCGCTCGTCGCTGGTTGCGCCGGTGCCACTGCGTGGCAACCGCCTCGGTCAACCTCACTGGCCTCTGCATTCCGATTCATTTCCCCGCAAATGGAGATGTCTCACACAAGTGTCAATGTGTCACGAAAGGTTTTGGAACAATCTTCAGCATAAACACGCATTCACGCATTGATTTCGGCCGATCCCTTGTGTGCGGCGGGTCGTGCTCAGCCTGCTTCACCACATCTACCATTCGTCCACACAGACTCACATACAGACCGGCCGAATCCATCACCACATCAGAGCCTTACACATGTGCGCACGGTGTATTATTAGTAGACCTAAGGACCTAATCACATCACACCCTGAGTCCCTGACACAGCCCTGTCCCGCCGCTGCGCCCAGCAGGCCTGGGCCGTCCCGGGCACACGCCTCCCTGTGACTGCCCGCGGTCTGTGACAACGCAAGCCTTCATCCCACCCGGCAGCTCACTCAAGAATAGAAGCACCAGCGCCAGCATTGGCCAACAGTCCCGCCTGGCCAGATGGCGGCCGTCGTCAGGTCAGGACGGGTCAGGGCCAAGGTTAGGGCGTGGGGTCAGGGGTGGGCGGCAGCCTCACCTGGCATTCCCTGCCTCGCTATCCTCCCCCCGATATGTCGATATCATGACGGCTCAGATGCTGCTGAGGCTCGAGGTAGGCTCCAGACTACCGTACACAAAATTATGTGCAGCCCTGCCATTGAGGGAGCTGGCTGGAGGGCAGGGCTTCCGCGAGACAGGCAGTGTTACGCGGATGCTGTCGGTACACGATATCATGTGATGAACATGACATAAGTGCAAATGCGAGACGGGACTCAACGTTGGTCGACGTTCGCGCTTCCGGAATCGCAGTGCAAGCAAACACGATCTTCGGGATCGTGCCGCCGGTGCAGCCATGAAGCTTATACGTGGATAATTGAACACAGTAGAGCAAGCGGCGTCGGCCGGATTGATGCGGGGGGAAAGTCCCCATGCTGATCGTTGCCGATCGTTGAAAAGGCTTGGTTTGCCTCTTTTTGCCCCGTCTTCGCTCAATTGTTTTCGGAGACAGTCCCGTCATCTTCTTGTGAGCTGATAACGTACCCGAAACCATATAAAGACCAGAAGCAGGAGAAGCAACAGAATGGCGTCTTCCTCTCTGCGATTCAAGGCCAGCCCCTCGGCAGGAATGAGCGCTGTGGGCCCAGTGCACCCACGCAGACTTGTCAGCATATGCCGTCGCCCCGTCGTCGCCCGTGTCGCCGAGATGACGAACGGCAACGGCCTTCACAACGCTGAGCGGGCCATCGACGTCTCCACCATGCTCAAGGACTGGAACCCGCTCACCGGCACGCATCTCGTGGCATGGGGCAGCGATAGCGATGACGTGAGGCCGGAACGGATCCGTGTCTGCGCGCCGGATGGCGGGTTGTAGGCGGGGGTGGGGGGAAGCACGTACAGCCGAGCGCACCGCGTGGCCTGCCAGGCGCACACGCAACAGCTTGCCCACGTTATCACAGAGAGGCAGTGCCCCACAGAAAGGCCGATGCAGTCCTGCAACCCACATACTGCCTTGTTGCCTTATTTCATGGAAACAGGAGACTGGCTCTCAGCTGATGGAGCTGCCGGCGGCGGGCGCCGCCCCCGAGTACGCGCCGTCGTGGGAGGACACAGTGCTGGGCAGCGGTCTGGAGTCACAGCCGGTGAGAGGCCGCGTGAAGGGGCCGGCCGTGGGTGGGGTTACATGCCCAAGCCCAACGGATGGGGATGGGGTGGGATAGGATGATGCAACCTTTGGGACGCTGAGACGCAGCACAGGACAAACCGAGTACACCCGGTACGCTCAGCACGCCTGCGTACTGCCGACGGTGGAGGCGGTGAGCGAGTAGCGTAGGGGAGGCGGGGGATAGTCGAAGCCACCCCCGAATCAAACGGTGACAGGGATGCCGGAGAGACATAGGGGCGGGGAGGAGTCAATCTCAATCCCGTGCGGTTGCATGCAACATAGTGACACAGTGCACATAGTGACACAGTTTGCAAACTGTGTCACTGTGTGCGAAGCGCGGCGGGTAGGGGTGGTGGAGGCTCACACAGAGGGACGGGCGGCATACAACCGCACCGCTGGTTTGTAGGTGCCCGGGCCCTGCTCGTATACGGCAACACGACTTCTCATGTGAGCAGCACCCTATCAGCACTAGGCGAAACCAGCCACGGTAGACTTACATGCCTCCCGTCGTCCCCCACAGCATATCACCTCTACCACTTGACAAGCAACCGCACCACCTGCCCAACCTGAGCTGCCTTTGTATCTGGCTTTCTGTTCATCCCCGGCTGTCCCCGCAGTGGATCGACTACCGATACGACTCTGACGGGGAGGAGGTGGGCGTCGCGGTGCGGCCGGGCGCACGTGCCGGCGAGGTCGCCGCCGCCGGCCCCAGCAACGCCTACAGCGCGGAAGGCGGCTTCCAGGTGAGGGGGTGAGCTGAGCGGCTGATGGGGCGCGACCTACGAGACTTGGACATGTGGTTGAGTATTGGCCATCGTGCGTGTCCAGCAGCCCGTGGCTCCTCTCCTCGCTCCCGACCCACATGCCTTTGTCCTGCCTGTACGCCACAACCAAACCAGCAAAACCGTGCGCCTCCTGCATCCGACCCTGCTTCCTCGCACGCCCTCGCGTGTTCCACTGCTCCTCACCAAATGCTCAACCCACAACGCCCTCTCTCAGGAGGTGCCTCCTCATGAGCTGGCCGAGCGGCTGGCCACGGGTCAGGTGGCACTGGTGTTGGACGTGCGCAGCCGAGAGGATTGGGAGGCGGAGGGCCACATCGCGGGGGCCGTGTGCCTGCCGCTGGACCCAGAGCTCAGCCAGGTGGGGTGGCGGATGGGGCGTGGGGCGTGGGTGGGTGCGCGGTATGAGGATCTGCGGGGCGAGGTGAGGCGAGGTGCGGTCAGGTGGGGGAAGGTGGGATGGGTGAGGCGGGTGGATGGGGTGGCGGGGTGCATGCGGACATGTGGGAAGGCACAAGGGCACGTGGGCAGGTGTGCGCATGGAGCACATGATAGCTGGCACCAGGCAGCAGGGGTGTAAGGGGACGCACCCGCAACGCCTGTACGGTCAACACAGCGCCTTTTGCTGCACTCTGGAAGCAGACCGCCCACCCACCGGCCGCTGCAAACTGCCGTCCTCGTGCCCTGAGCGCTGCAGCCACCCACTCACCCACCTTCCTCCCACAGGCCGTGCGGGCGGGTGAGCTGGATGAGTACCGGACCCGGCCCGTGGTGGTGGTGTGTGCCACCGGGCGCCGCTCGGCACAGGCGGCGGTGCGCCTTTCCAAGGTGTTTGGCTTCACACACGTGACTAACGCGGCCGGGGGCATGGCGGCGTGGCAGGCGGCGGGCGGGCAGGTGCAGCGGTCGCCGCCGCGGCCGGCTGGCGGCTCCAGCGCCGGCGGCTGCGGGTGCGGCAGCTCGGGTGGTGGCGGCGGCGGCTGCAAGAGTGGCAGCAAGTAGGTGTCGGGTTAGGTGTCTCCTGGACGCGCAGAGATGGAGATTGGTGGCTGTCGTGGTGTGTGTTTTGTGTGTTTGGACAATATGGGATACAGGCGGCGGTGCTGGAGCTCCCATGGAGATGACAGTAGTACGTAGAATCAGTCGCTTTCGGATGCTAGAATGCGCGCCCTTGAACAATACGAGCCGCTGTGTAGAGTAGAGACGAGGAAAGGAACGGACGCTTTGCAGCTCCGTCGCTAACGCAGGTCTTGCGCAGTTGCATTGTCCTAGTACTAGTAGTGTTTTATATGCTCTCAACCCAGATGGATGGCTTGTCCTGGCGAGTGGGCACGGGGATTTAAGAACTGTATCAGAGAGTGAGGAAAGGCTTCATCGCCATCATCGGCATGATGACGGGGCACCTGGGCTACGAACATGGCGTGAGCCAATCGAGCAACTGCCCAATACCGCAAAAGGCCAACACACCACGTAAAATCCCACGGGTACACCGCAGTAATAAAGGGAGTCCATCGCAGGACACCTGCCATACTGCAGACCTGCCACCCGGCGCAGTCGGCTCCACCGGCATTGCCGTACGTACTCCATTGCCCCAATGCACACAGGAAAAGCGCGGTTGAAAGAGCATTCAAGCCACTCAGCATCAAGCCGTTCCTCTACTTCCTCGTCCCCGTGCTTCCGCAGTCCGGTCACACGTACATGTGCGCGCAGGGAGCGCGTGTCTCGCGCAATACCCGCACACCGCTGAGGCGCTGGGAAGCACCAGGGGGCCTTGCAATGGATTACTGGCAGTCGGGATCCATGTCATCAACCAGGCCATCACTGCGAGCGGGTGGGGAGCGACGAACAGGGGAGGGGCCGAAACGGTGGTCACTGGTCTGCATGTTCTTCCCGTCTCTTGCCAGCTATGACTACGCGTTGGCTGTTGCTGTTGGCGGCTGCCAGTGCAAGTAGTCGTGCGGTACCGTATTCTGCGTCAGCCTCAACAACAAAAGCACCGTTGCACTCAACCGCTCACCAATCGTCATCATATCCGTTGAAGCACGTCTCGAGGTTGTCTGGGGAGCCCTCGACGCGGACCGTGGTGCGGCAAAGCCCCACCGCGGCGGCCGTGTCCGACCTCCTCACAAACCGGATGTGGAGCGAATCGCCCGCGCCAAAGGCATTCGGCAGGACCAGCGCGGCCCCCTCCACCTCCAGTGACGCCAGAAGCACCGGCGGCGCGTTGGGGTCCACAGGAAGGCCGTTGGCGGTCTGGTTGTACTCGTGCACCCACACGCGGCCGCTCAGGTTGGCTGGCAGACCCGAGTCGTAGCCGCCCGGCGTCTGAGACGCCACGCGATAGGACAAGAAGACTGCTCGCTCCGGCCATAACCTGTTGCCGGCTGCTGAGCCCACACCGGCCTGGTCAATAGAAACACGCAGGAAGTTTGCCTCAGCGGTGTGCATGGATGGCACTTCGTACTCTGTGAAACCCAGGCCCAACTGAACATCATCGGCCTGCAGCTGCCGCAGGGGCCGGGCCCAGCCACTTGTGTACGACTGCGGCGCGGCCGGGCACACCACGCCGCCCGCCGCATTCACGGGCTCCGCGGCACCCATGGGGTCTGATGGGTCTCCCAGAAGCTGTGTACGGCAGTTGCTGCTGCTGCTGCTACCGTCGCCGGGGCCGTCGTCGCAGACCAGTCGGGACGCGCCGGGGGAGATGTACCCACTGTTTATGAGGTGCGAGCGGATCAGTGCCGCAGCGTCTGCCACGGGTGAGGACGGCTCCGAAGGGGACACCCAGTTGAGGCTGCGGGGGGCGGGGTAAGCGAGGGCAAGGACGGACAAGAGCCATGTTCAAAGCAAGCCGTGGTCCAACCCATCTCAGCTTTCTTTGACATGTCACGCGCGCCTCGTCACCGGCGGCCCAGGAATGCCGGACCAGCAGCCTTTTAAAGCAGGGCATGCCACAGCCCCCACCTCTGCCCATCAAGCAGATGGCCGCGTCTAAGAGCCCGCCAGCCCAAACTTGGGTCAAGTTGGCTAACAAAATAATGAATGGGATGGCTTACCAGTCAGATACCACGCCATCAACATTGGGGTTGCCGGGGCAGCCCATGTTGGACAGGCTGAACACGCCGTCACCCGGAGCAATCATGAGCGTCTTGCGGTCGAACCGGAGCCGCTCAGCATACAGGTCGGGGTGGTTCTGCAGGTCAGGACGAGCCGGGGAGGAAAGGCGGGTAGGGATTACTTTCCGGAGCCCAACAAATTGGGTCCCAATAGGAATAAGGCAAATGAACACGCACTCAAACAGCTCACACATGTCGTGCATGTGCACCCCTAGATGGGCCTGATTGGAATGGTGCTAACAACCCCCGGCCCCCGCTGCCCCGCGCCCACACCTACACCCACACCCACATCCACACCCGCGCCCCCGCCCACACTCGCACCCGCGCCCACACTCGCACCCACACCCGCAACCACATGCGCGCCTTCGCCCACACTCGCACCCATGCTAACCGACGGTACACATCACGCCTGCACGACCGCGGTCAAAGACAGCACCCACACAAACACGCACCTTCCTCATCCACTCCTTGGCCAGGTCCCACATGCCGTACAGCTTCGCATCCAGGTCTATGCCGTGCGTCAAGTCGTACTGCCCCATGGTGGGCTGTGCGTCGCTGCAGTTGGCGACATCGATGGGTCCCAGGACCAGGTTACGATCGGGGAAGGCGCCCACGTGACTGTACGAACACACGCCCATGTAGTTTGCCACGGCCCGCATGAGGGCGGGCCCATCCGCACTGGAGTTGAAGCCGGCGTCGTGGCCGCAAGCAGGGGTGTTGAATAGGAAGGTGAGCGAGGAAACGTTGAGGGGCCCCTTTCCAGGCAGCGGAATCAGGCACTGCGGGGGCACGGGGCATTGGGGGAGGGGGGCAGGGGAGGCCGCGGGGCCCGAGGGGGCAGGGGTTGAAGTCTTGAGGGGTGGTCAATCAACGCAACGCCGCCTGCTGTGGCAGCACCCCGCGGCCGCACCCCTGGCCTGTAAAGCAAGCGGGACGCGAAAGCACGAGGCATGCGACGCGCCTAGCGCACTACTAACGTACACACGCCGCCGCCGCCACGCACGCGCACGCACACGGGTCGTACCTTGCAGCCGCCCTTGGCAGTGGCGGCCATCACCCGCGCGATCCTCGTCACCAGTGGGATTTGCGGCACTGTCTGGTTGCTTTCGATGAGCGGCGGCAGCAGCGGCTGCGGCTTCCCCTCATTGGCCTTGGTCAGTGCCGTCAGCAGGTCATGGATGTCCACTGCCTCTGACGCGTGCGAAGTCGCGTTGATCAGCAGCAGGCTGCTAAGCTTCTGCGCCAATGCCTCCGGAACTGTAATCACAAGAGTGGCCTCAACTATGTCACCAGTCAGCAGCGCGGTCTGGCCGCGCCCGACCTCCTCTGGCAGCTGCACCCGCAGGCTGGCGGACCCGACTGTGATGTCGTTGGTTGGGTCGCTGCTCAGCATCGTGGGCACTAGGCGGAGGATCGTGCCGACGGAACCGCGGCGGAAGAGGCCGGCGGATAAGCGTTCATCATATGCGGACAATGAGACTTGAGCTGTGCCGGATGAGACAGGACAGGAGCGTTCACACGTGTCAGGTGAGTGCTGGCTCGTGCGAGCAAGCATGGATTGCAAGTGAGGTCGTCACCACCCACCTTGAACGGTGATGGACAGCTGTTTCCAGCGGGACACAGGGGGCGGTGAAGGCCTGGGTGGAGGAGAAGGAGACCTGAGAGGCCGAGGTGGCCGTTGTGAAGCAGGCAAGGGTGGCGGCGAGCGCTGTCGCGCTGCAGACGGGGGCGGCAGCCGGGTTCGCAGTAACGGCGGTGGAAGCCCCCGCTTGTGAGGCACGGCGTGGGTACCTGGCGAGGAGGGACAGGGAGGGAGGAACAGCTGTCAGCAGCAGCCTTTCCAGGCCCTAGGTGGCTTCATCATCATCATATATACGCATAAGAGAGCACTGCCTGTACTGTGATGTGGTGGCTGACCACGAAACCTGACCGAACAACCACTGAGAACATGACGACGAGTAGGCCGCCCACGTCGCCACAGAAGTGACACGAAGTGCAACCATTTAAGGTTTAAAGCTATCATATTGTCAGGCCCTGGATGTCGCAAGCGTGCAAGGCACTCCCCTCCTTCTAACTCACCGGCCAGCAACGCGCTCAGCACTGTTAGGAGAACAGTAAATGACCTCATGACGTGATATATTTGTGGCAAGAGACGGATTACGCCTATGCGCTTGTTACCAACCGGGTGCCAGGTTTGGCAGCCTCTCAGCGAAGCGTCTAATGCATGCGGCTGTTGCGCTAGTATTGTATGTGTGGACAGGTTGTACTCAATACCGCTGTCGGGCGCTTCTCCAGCATGGACAACAGGAAAGCATCGTACGAGGGTGGGCGGAATGGAGTGTGAGCGACTGGACCACGTCCCCGGTCGAGTCCTAGACCCAGGATATCGTGACAGGGTGGCTTATAATTTCAAGGCTTTCCTCTTTCCAAGAATCCAAACGTGCCGGCTTCAGAGGCAGCGCGCGCGCGTGTGGCGTGCAGCTCGTCAAAGCTGGACCCAGTGCATCGCATCATCGCATGCACCCAGTGCATGGTAATGATTTCCCTGATGGGTGCATGCATGCACGACGCAAGCACACGCCTGTCCAGGCAGCTGCCGGGCGCACTCCTCCCCACCCCTTGAAACCGGCCCATCTCTCACAGTCGTCGCGCGCACACAGCACACCGCACCTCAACCTGCAACGCGCGGGCCTCACTGCAAGCACCCCTCCCACTCTTCCTCCCTTCCCAGCCACGCCCCCGCACAGCGCGTGGCCAACAGCAACACCCCCACCCAGCCACATCAGCTCTGCATTCCGCCACGCATCACCACCTGCTGCACCGTGCCCCGTTCTGCCGCTCTCAGTCGCCCCTGCTGTCCTGTGTGTACGGCGTATGGGGCGCCGGCCGCCACACCACACCCCCGCTCCACGCTCCAGCTTCCTCCGCACCGCGTGCGGCCGCACCCGGCCGCCGTTCCTCCTGTCCGTTCCTCATGACCCCTGCAGCCTCCTCACGACCCCTCCAGCCGCCTCTGCATCAGGTTGACCAGCTCCATCAGCCGCCCGTTCTCCACCTGCGCAGATGCACGTGCATGAGTAATGAGCTGTACTACCGTACACGCAGCACAGGTTACAGGCGGGCGCAACAAAGCCAGATGCGGTACAGAGAGGTCGCGGCCATTGCGCGCAGTATGGCAGTTGCCGCAGCGCCAACGTGTTTGTGTGCAGCCAGCGCAGCCTGCGCTGCGGCAAGACCCTTCATCAATCATCTTCCAGCCTTGCGCCGGGCCCCACACACACTCGCGCAACAGAGCCAGCACCGAAGCCCGCCTGCACCTCGAGTAGCCGGATCTGCTGCTCCGCTGCGCTGTCCCAGCCCGCCGCCCGGCCCCCGCTGCCCGGCCGCCCGCCTGTGGGTGTGGAGCCGGCGGAGGCGCGCTGCTGCAGCGCCATGATGATTGCCTCCTGCAAACACGAGGGGGCGCAAGGGGCGTGGAATGTATGCCCGAGCCCAACGAGTAAGCCCCTACTGTGAAAGGGCTGTCGCCCTGCCCCAGTGACCATGTCGGAAGGCGAGCACCAGTCACAGCTACTCCCCAGGGTGGGGCCGCAGCGGCAGTCAGGCATGGTTGTAATGCTTTGGGAATAGGTGCGCCGCTGTCCGTTCACTACGTTGGGATGTCCCAACCGTCGAGGACCTGCTCGTCAGGCCAAGCCAAGCGCCATTGTCGGAGGACAGCACAGCCAAGCGCACAATGTGCAACGCCGCAGCGCGCAGCTGCGCTACTCACCTGGCGGTCTATCTGCTCCTCCTGCTCCGCCACCCGCCGCCGCAGCGCCCCCAGCTCCCGCCACAGCTCCTCATCGTCGGCGGGCATGGCCTGCGCGGGCCGCCCGGCCGGCCTGTGGGGGTTTACACATCACGGCCCGATTTCCGAGGTGCCAACGCAGCAGCGGCAACACTGAGACTGACTGGCGAGAAGACAGCAGACCGTAGTGTTGTGGTGCAGCCTCCGTTGCCCATGCTGCCGGACCACGAGCGAAACCACTGCTGTCACACGCACCCGGGTCGGTCCGCGCCTCCTCCGGCCCCGCCTCTCTTGAGCGCGGCCACCTCCGTCTTGAGCGCCGCAATGAGCTTGTCGTCCATCTGGGTCTTCTCCAGAATCACCGCCACCTTGGACTTGACGTTGTTCAGCTCCGTCTGCGGTGGTGGGGGAGAAGGAGCGGTTTAGCCCTGCATGGAGAACGGAGTGATAAAAAATTTTAAGTATGAAGTACCGACGTTCTGTGGGAAAAGCAGCAGCAACAGGAGCAGATCGACAGACGATGACAACAACGGCATTGGATGGTGGCAGCACGGGCAGTGTTGCCGCACACCACCCGAGCTGCGACACCCCTGCCCGGTGCAAGCCGCTTGTAACGCGCATCGAGTTCACCCTCACCCGTCAGCCCCATCATCCCAGGTCCAAACGCACGACCTTCCTACACTTCCACAACTCCACCTCCACAGCACCCTTGCCCACGCCCACAACCCCAAAGCATCCCGCACTCGAGGTTCGGTCCTCACGAACCCATCCCCAACCCCGCCACCACGCACAAACCTCTAAAATCTTTCTCCGGGATATGGCCCCGTCGTACTTGAGCCGCAGCGCCTCCAGCTCGCCGCGCGCCGCCGCCAGCTCCGCCCCCTGCCGCTCCATCTCCTGGTTCCGCTCCTTGCTGATCTTGCCGATGACGCCCTTGGCCGCCGCCTCCTGCCGCGACTCCGCCGGCGCCTGGCCCGCCGCCGCCGCCCGCAGCTGCTTTACCTGTCGCCACGTGTGGGGTGGTTGTGAAGGCAGCAGCTTGGCGCCCGTAGCTTCACGCACACATATGCACACACAGACCGCCAACTGCTCAAACGACCTCCGCCCTTCCCCATTCCCGCCTGCACTGTCAGCCCACGCGTCCGCCCGCCCATCCGACCCCGCAGTGACCGCCTGGAACCGCTGTGATGGCAAGCTTCACGGTTCCCCCCACCCGTCCCGCCAGCCCCACCTGGTCCCTCAGCGCAATGACCTGCTCCCGCCGGCCCTTCCAGTCGCTGGCGCCGCTGTCGTCCAGCACTCGCGCCAACGGCACCTCCTCGCCCACCTCCCGCACCAGCGCCCGCGTAAGCTTCTTGTTCTCAGCCTCCAGCGCAAACACCTGTGGGTTTGTTTGTGTGTGCATTGCAGTGAGCGTGTGTCTGTCTGTGTGGTGCATGCGTGTATGCCTCTGTGTGTGTGTGTGTGTGTGTGTGTGTGTGTGTGTGTGTGACTACGGTTTCCACGGTTATTCTGTGTGTGTGTGTGTGTGTGTGTGTGTGTGTGTGTGTGTGTGTGTGTGTGTGTGTGTGCTCCTGTCAATGCCAGCCTCTTGGCATGCCTCCAAACATTAAGGCGGCATAAACAAAACACCATCACCTTTTGCTCCATTTGCGAAATCCGGTTGGTGGTCTGCGAGAGCTTGTCCTTCCACATCGCCGCCTCCTTTTGAGCGGCCTCCGCCGCGTCTGCCGCCTGCTCGACCATGCTGCGTGCTATTTGCTCGATGGCCTGTGGGAGTTTTAGCGAGTTTTAGCACGTCTTGTCTCTTATTGCACCGCCGCCGGTGACTCTGTTGGTGGAAGGAGCCTGGGCGTACCTCCGGTGGTGCGGCGGAGGCCGGCCCAGCGCTAGATGCTGGCCGCCCTGAACTCCCCGCCACATCCAGGTCCTCTTGCAGCTTCACCGCCCGCTGTTTCTCGCGTTCGAGAGCAAGGTTGAGAGCCCGATTCTGCGGCCGGGGAGGAGAGGGGTTGACTTGACGCTTTGCAGGTACCCCGCGGCATCCCGGCATGCTGCGAGGCACATGCTGGACCCCGCGCCGACCTTCTTGGATAGCTCGATGATTTTTGCAGCTTGAACATCCTGGCTCTGGTCCTGCGCTATGTCCCGCAGTGTTTGTAGCTCGCTGTCGCGGTCGCGGAGCTCTGCTTCCAGCAAAATGACCTTGCGCTGCAGTTCCGCCTGCAAATGGACATCATTAGTGCAGTTCCTTTATGATAGATGCCGCTAGACTTACTGCGTTCTGCATTGCGTCCAGGTCAACGAGCTAGCTCAGTTTTGGTTTGGCTTTGAGTTTGAGGGCTAGCGTACAGTGCTTATAGTCATTCTTGGTTACAGGGTAAATTACCCAAATGATGTAAGTTCTTGCCTTGCCATAACGACTCGATATGTTGTCTCGCGTGCCTACGTCTGCCGTCAGACTCTGGCACGAACCCCATGCAGACGCGGAGTCCGTCCACCGCCTAGAGTTGGACAGCATCCTGACTACGGCATTTTATTGGGCAACTCAATGACACTACACAACGCGCCCTGGCCTGCCTCCATCGCCGCCATGGCCTGCCTCAATCCATACACGACACAGCCATTCACATGCACAAAGTCGACCCGGCCCACTGTGCTTTGCTTTAGCGCCCGACACGCCGCCGACCTTCATCATTGCGAACACTGCACACGCCTGCGGTTCCATCGCTCCAAAGCCACCTACAGCAGCTGCCGCGCCAGCCAGCTGTATTGGTGCTCCACCGCCGGCGCGTCAAACAGCACCAGCACGCCGCCGGTCCGGTCAATGTCCTTCAGCGCTGCCTGCGTCACCTCCTGCAGGGCGACCCCCGCCGCCGCAGCCTGTGCATCCCCCAGCTGCCCCACAGCCTGATCTGCCGCTGCATTACCTAGCTGCAGCACCAGCTGTAGCTTCCAGAACGTATATGCCCGAAGGCGCAAGCACACGTCTTGTATCGAGGGCAGCCATCCCTCCTGCGGCAGCAGGCCTCGTGCGCGAAGCCAGCCCAAGGCCGCGGTGTTTCCGGCGTTGAACACCTGCATCGCCTGGTCTGGCGACAGCGGCTGCAGGCCGGCATGCAGTCACGCAGCAGCAATGTCAGCATACTGGTTGAGCCGGAGCTGCGGTAACGCATTGGCTGCAGCGGCTGCAGGAGTGGCTACAGCCCATGCGCACAGCAACACACAGTCGTACGTTCAGCGGCAGGCAGACATGCACTGCTCACATGCACTGCTCACACGCACTGCTCACACGCACTGTTCAAATGGCAGCCATTGCGGAGACAGCGCTGCGCTCTCACCTGTAGCGGCTCGTCCCTCTCCGTCCGCAGCTGAGCAGCCGCCCACTCCAAGCCCTCCTCGCTGCCGCCGACAGCCACCGCCGCCAGGTCCACGGGCGCGCCGCGACCGCGCAGGGCCTCCAGAAGCCTAACCCCAGCCCCACGCTGCGCGGCAGCCGTGAACGCAGCACACCACCACACCCGCTCCTGCGCCGCGCTGCCCCCCGCGCCGGGCACAGCGCCCTCCTCCCCCGCCAGCCACAGCAGTGCGTCGCCACGCCAGCTCCGCACCGCCGCCCGTGCTGCGTGTGCCGCTGTGAACACCCACCCCCGCGCCTGCAGGGCCTGCAGAACAGCCGTGTGGCAGAGCGCCGCGTCTCCCCCAAACATGTCCCCGACGCCCCTCTCTATGCCTTCGTCATCTGCGGTCAGCCGCAATCCGCACTCGTCCAGTAGGTAGACCAGCGCGTCGGCTCGGCCTCTGGCGGCCGCGCACTGCGCCGCCTGCCGGTTGATGGCGGCTGCGCAGCCCGGCACCGCCGCATACATATGTCGCAGCCTGTGCAGGTAGTCGGGCTGCTGTGACGTGCCATCCAGCGACAAACCGTTGCCTCGCTCCTCACGCAGTAGCTGCCCCGTCACGCGCACGCCCCACCGCGACAGCAGGAAGCCCAGCTTGGCGGCCCAATCCACGGAGCTGCCCACAGCCGACGACAGCAACGCCGATGCCGCGAAGTCGCGTCCCACGTCGGTCCCCTCGAACTCGTTGCCTAGCTCAGCCGTCGGCGCCGCCGCCCTACGCCGCTGCCAGCCCCATAGCGCGTCGTAGTGCCGCTGCAGCACCTCCAGTGGACAGCCGCGCGCCACGGCAGCCAATAGCTGCCACCGCACGCCGCGGCGCCTCCTCTCATAGGGCGGAACCTGCGCCTCCGCTGCTGGATCCTCGCCGCCGCCCTCCTGTACCTCCACTGGCGGCGCATGGCGCTCCAGCAGCGGCGGCAGCAGCCGCTCAAACAGCTCCACGTGGCCGTGCCGCGCCGCCTCCTCCACGTCCCTGACCCCAGGGCTGTAACCTTGGTCCCGCTGCAGCCACTCGAACATGTGGTCGTGTCCGCCGGCGCCGGCGCCGCTGGCCGCAACCATCAGCGCCGCCTGCCGGCTATTGGATCCGGCGCAGGCGCGATCCAGAAGCAGCTGCAGCACTTGCAGATCACCTGAGCGCGCAGCTGACACGAGGGCGCGCACGCCGAAGGAGCAGCCGCCATGCAGCAGCCGCGCGCATGCTGCCGCGCTGCCCGACGCGGCGGCCGCCGCCAGCACCTCCCACAGCAAAGCGGTGCCGCTGTTGGCCAGGGCCGCGTCCAGGCTGGCTACGTGGCCTGAATTCGCGGCTAGGCACAGCAGGCGCTGCCGCTGACGGAGCGTCAGCGCGCGCCAGGGCTCGGGGCGCCCCCAGTGTGCCACGAATGCGGGTCCGGGCCAAGGCTTGTGAGCACTGCTCTTGTCCACGTCGTCATCCTCTGGCTTCGGGCCCAGCGTAACGGTTCTATATCTCTCCCGTAATACTGCTGCGGTCTCGCTGTCCACGAGTTTGAGCGATGTGCACACATCGTTCTCCGGCGTTCGAGCAGCGATTTCGGAAATCAGCTCGGGCGTGAGCCGCTTCCAGTTGCTCATTATGACATGCAAAATCGTATCGTACGTTTGCGTAAATCCTGTTTTGTCAGTGGTGTGTTGGCTCTGCCTCTCCCTGCATCCGGCGACAGCCGGCGAGGTCCATTCACACCATCCGGTGCACATGCCCCGCGTGCTGTCAGGTGAGTCCGCAACTGCCTTCACATTGGCTACCGCATCTGTATGCGTACATCAGTGGTTCCTCATTATTGCTTGGGCACGCAGAGCAACCGGCAGAGGTGGCCTGTGGGTCACCTGGCTTTCATCTTCGCACATCAGCAAGCTGGCGGGCGTCCGTCTGACGTCTGTCTTGGCGCGAGCAGCACCAGCGGGATAGTCACAAACCTTCAGTGTTTACACTACATGCTGAGTCCATTGAACAATCGGCAGACCACCAGCTCGATTGCCACCAGTCCTTGGAACCGTGCCAGCGTGCCCACAAAAAAACGACGCTTCGGAGTCCATGCAGGCCCCCAAACCTGGCGGCAATTAGGATTCCTCCCTGGCTTCGCTAGGTAAAGGGGGAAGCGGAAGGACACACAGATTTCACTGGCCAAGCTGGGACACGATACCAGAAAGTCTAAGTGGTTTTCCCTCCGAAGGGAAAAGTGGGCAACGCCCACGCCACGTCGTCCGTCTTAGGAATCTTAGAAATTCCAGCATGAAAGTCGTGATGCAGCACAGCACATACACGCGAACACGACACAACACGCGTGCACGCACGCGCGCTAGTTCCCGGCCATGCCCCGATCCGACACGGCACATGGGCCTCAGCACTCGGCCGTGCAGGCGCTGCCGCACACATGTGCACCAATCAACCCCCCAATCCACATGCCTGTCAAAGGGATAGCTCCTCCTCACCAACAGCCAACAGCTGCTGCCTACACATCACACGTCTCTACACCTCATGCACTGGTTTAGGGCTCAGGGTCTCTCTTGAATCAAAATGGGAATAGACTGCTCCTCCCTCGCCCGCTACCTCGACGCCATTTAAACTTTAAGCAATCGAAGCCCCGCATCAAAGGCTCGTGTACGGAAGTTTCAAGTTGGCCGCCGCGCCGAAATGAAATCAAGCAACGACGCATTGCACTCCCTCGGAAATCACACGCAGGCCCTGCATCGCTATCGTTCGACTCTCGCCAGCAGCAGTTTGCGTCACACGTGCAGCCAACGTATCGTGCCGCGTCCAGTCGTGGCACACAGCTCTTGCATTTGCACAAGGGCCAAACGCACGTACATAACATCACACACAGTGACACGGCGCAGCGAGGTCTTCACTTCCACATGTTCGGTACGAGCCCTGAATGCAGTCCTGGCCACTCCGCTCGAACCTGCACCCTACCACTCTGCAAGCCGAGTCCGCGGTGTGCACAGGCGCTCCCCTACCACGGAGACAGTCATAGCGCCGACGCGTACATCCCGCCGGCACGGCCCCGCCTAACCACATAACCCACCCACCCCGCACACACACACACACCCTCCCGCCCTCCCGCGCTTCCCCTCCGCCTAGTCTTGACGCACACTGTCACAGTCATCGGGGCACACACAGCAACAGTCTCCGGCACACACACAGCCTTATACACACACGCCTGGGTTGCTCCATTTGTTTTTGTTTAACACGCCTGGGTGGGCTTCGTTTTGCGCGTTGCTAAACACACAAACAGTACTGTCTCACACACACAAACACACACACAGAGTCATAAACACAGTGTCATACACACACGCGCTCTCCCCGTCACTCCCCCTTCCTCACAGCCACGTGTCGTCCAGGTCTCCCAGCTCCAGCTCCTCCAGCTTGAGCGGCACACGCGCCTCCTCCACCAGGCTCTGCAGCATGGAGCTGCCGCGCAGGGGGCCCAGAGCCGGAGGAGCCGGTTGGGGCGGCGGCTGTGGCGGTTGCTGTGGCGCTTGGGGCGGCGGTTGGGGCGGCGGCGGTTGCGCAGCAGCAACAGCCGGGCCCGAGCTAGCGTCCTCGGCCGCGCCAGGGGAGGATGTGGTTGCTGTATAGGTAGCAGGTGAGGCTGTGGCAGCAGGCGCAGGCGCGGGTGGTGGCGCACTGGGGTCAGAGGCTCCCGCTACCGCGGGAGCGGCAGCGCCGGCTGACGGCGCAGCGATAGCGCTGGCGTCTGCCGCTGGCGCCGACGCCGGCATGGGGGGTGGCGGCGGCGGTTTGCTGGCTGCCCCCGTGTCCGGCGGCGTCCCGCCTGACGACGCCTCCACACACGCCTCCACCGCCACCTGCGCCGCCTCCACCGCCACCTGCGCCGCCTCCGCTGCCGCCTCCGCGCCAGCTGCCTCCGGTGCGGGTGCGCTGCTGGGCTCAGGAGCAGGCGCCGCAGGTGGCTCCGAGGGTGCCGGGGGCTCTGAGGGCGCCAGCGGCTGGGCAACCTCCACAGCCACCTCCTCCGCCTGCTGCTGCTCCTCTTGCTGTTGCTGCTGCGGTCCCTGCTGCGCCTCCGGCGCTGCTGGAGGTGATGGGGGCGGTGGTGGAGGCTGCGGCGGTGCCAGTGGCGCTACTGCTACTACTGCTGCTGCTGCTGCCGGCTGAAGTCGCGGGTCCGGCACTGAGGCAGGCGTGTACGCGGGCGCAGGCACGGGCCCCGCTCCGCCACCTGCATCGCTACCCGCTGCCGCAGCAGCCCCGCTCTGCAGCCCACCCACTGCGCTATCCCTCACCGCTGCATCAGCAGCCGCAACCACCTCTGGCGCTGCGCCCTTATGCGCGACCCCAGGCTCTGGGGTTGCCGCTGCCGCCGCCGATACGTCCAGCGCGGCGCCGGCACTTGCGTCCGCCTCGGCCGCCGGTTGCGGTTGTGCGGCCGCTGGCCCCGCTCCAGCCCTGCCGCCGAACTGACGCGCAGGCCTTGGCGGCAGCTGCGCGTGCGCCTCTCCTGCGCCTGCGTCTGCTCCTAACCCTACCCCAGCCCCGCTGTCCGCTGGCGTCATCTCCTCATCGCCATCCTGCCGTGACGTCGTAAGCACAGGCACAAGCACAGGCACAGGCTGTGTGCCCACGGCGTCCTCAGCCCCCGGCCGTGCCTGCTCCCGCTCCCCACCCGCTCCCGGCGGCTCTTGCCGAGCCGGCCGCTTTTGCTGAGGCTCGTCTGTGCTCCGTCCCGACGCCGGTGCCGCCTCCGCACCCGATGGCCCCGCGCCTGGCGGCGCTGCTTGCGATGGCGGCACCGCCGCCCCGGGCGCGTCGCCCTTCTCGAGCTCCCAGCGACTCCGCCGCGCCCCCGACGCCCGCGGCTGCCCCGCAACTGGTGCACTGGCGCTGCTGCTGTCGGTGCCCGCGCTGGCCTTGTCAAAGCTGGGTCCGGCGCTGCCGTTGGCTGTGGCTGTGGCCGGCTCGACGGCGCCCGACCCACCCTGAGGGCGCTGGGGTGGCGGTGGCGGCGGGCCCGGCGGCGGTGCCGGCGGCGCCGGCGGCGGCGCGCCTGGCGGCGGGCGCGGCGGCGGTGGGGGCGGCGGGGGCGGGCCGCCATTGGCTGGCCCGGAGCCCTGCTGTTCCTGACCGAAGCGCCCCTGCCAGCCCTGCCCCGGCGGCTTGCGGCCGTGCGCGCTGCCGAAGCGCCCGAAGCCGCCCCCGGGCCCCCGGCCGCCGCCGCCATTGCCGAACATGCCCCCCTGCTGCTGCTGTTGCTGCGGGTACAGCGGCGGGCGCTGCATGCCCATGGGCCCTCCCGCCCCGGGGCCGAAGCCCATACCTCCGCCCATTCCTGCCCCCATACCTCCGCCCATGCCACCGCCCATGCCTCCGCCCATTGCGCCTCCCATGCCGTCCGGCCCGGCCACCAGCGGCGCCCCAAAGGCCGCGGCCATGCCCATGGCGCCGCCGAAGGGCCCGCCGGGACCCATCATGGCCGCGCCCGGCCCCGCGCCCATGAAGCCACCGAGCTGGCCCTGAGGGAACAAGCCCACCGCGGCAGCGGCGGCAACGGCGGCGGCCGCCGCCACCTCGCTCGGTGGCATCATGCCGGCGGGGCCCAGCAGCCCCGGCGGGATGAGCCCCGGCGGAGGCGCCATGGGCGGCGGCATAGGTGGTGGCGGCGGCGGCGGGCCGCCGCGGCTGGCGTTGGGGTTGGAGTCGGCGCTGAAGGGGTCGGCGCCCTCCAAGGGCGGCGGCGCGGCGGCGTAGGGCGCGGAGGAGCCCGGCGCCGAGGGCTGCAGGCGGCTGCTGCCAGCGGGGAAGCGCGAGGCTGGGTGCGAGTGTGGGTCCTGCGGTGCAGCGCGACATGCAAAGCGCGCGGCAGCGGCACGTTCAAGGCACGTGGGTTTGGCGCAAGCAAAAGGGCGTTTCCTACACCTGGTATCCTGCCCGCTTTGGCATCGAGCTGCATCTATCCCGCCCCTCCGCCGCCCCCGCGCCCCCGTCCATGGGAAAGACAGCGTTGTACCAACCGCACCCACCCGCCGCCACTCCGCCACCCCAACCACTCCCACCCTCCGCTCCCACCCTGAACTCTACCCTCAGCACCAGCCACCCCCGCCCCCAACGCCACCAACGCTGCCACTGCTGACCTGCGCGCTGGCCTCCGTGAGAGAGCCGCTGGGCGACTTGCTGTGTAGCGGGTGAGCGCCGCCGCCGCCCCCGCCCCCGCTGGCCCCCAGCAGCCCCCCGCCTCCGCCTCCGCTGCTGCTGCCCAGCGCGCCGCGGCCGCTCTCCACGTCACGGAGCTGCTCAGCCGCAAACACGCCCTCTATCTGCCAGATCTTCAACAGCTTTTCCACTTGTGCCTGGAATATGGGGCGGTGAGATACACGGGTGTGAGGTAAACGCACAACCGGGTGGTTCAAGTGGGTTTGCGAGGTGCACGCGCGTGTCTGTGTGAGGAGCTCGGGCTGGTGTGTCATGTGAGGGGCTGTGCGCCACGATGCGGTGCAGGGCGTAGGAGCACACGGCATCCCGCCTCCTACATCGTTTTGCGCATGAGCACACGGTGCCACATCGCGCGACACCAAACGGCGGCGAGACTCACCCCGTTCTCTGGCCGTAGGTCCACAACCAGCGCAGTCGTGAGCGGCTTCAGGCGCTCAGCTGGGGGGGAAAGCCGTGAGGCGTGGAGGTGGTAAGGTGTGGTCCGGCCAGGCGTGGGTGTGTGGGCGGCTTGGGCGGGTTAATGCGCCAAACGAAGCCTGAGCTCGCCCCGCTTCCCTTCCCGGCTCACCATATCGGTCTTTCGCCCCTTGCGTTTTTCGGGACAGCCTGAGCAGCGACGAGACCGAATAGAGGAGGTGGAGCTTCCCGCGGGAACTGCCCGGCGCGGCGCTCAATCTGCGGAACTGTTTCTCCAGGAGCACGACCACGTGCTTGTAGCACTGTAAATATAAGCGTGACATAAGTAAGCACGCAGGGTCACGGCGGGGCCAGGTTAGGCGAGGTGCGTCGACGCGGCAAGCGCACGCTGCATCGAGCTCCGGGCACCGCGCTCACAGGCTGCCACCTGCCGCCCACGTACCGTTCGCTCATCCTCCACCGCCAAGCTTGCTAAGCGCTCCAAGCGGGAGCCCGCAGCTTTCACAAGAACCTGTTCCAAAGTGTCCCTGAACTCTACCTCTCGTTCCCACATTGTTAGCAAATTATTGTGCTGATATCAGCGCATAATTATGATAAAGAAGGATTCAGGCAAGCAAGTAACTCAACAAGAAAACACAAAGCGCTTTCAACGCCGCGCTCTCGCGCCAAGGGCTGTAGGTAGATGGAAAATGAGAGTTCAAGCAATTGACTGTTGTTAGCCAGCTATCGTCAACATGTAGTCACGAGGAATCGCTCGCGGATTTTTTTGTTGCCTCAATCGCAGCGTGCCGATCCCCGCGCTTCCCCGGGAGCATTAGCTCTTCCCCACGGTAACCGCAGCAGTCGCATCAATATTGCGACAAGGGGTGCGAGCGTATGAGCCCTCCCTGGTCGGGGACTACGAGTTGGCCACGACATGTTGGGTCAGCTGATCACCAAGTACGCGCTTGCCCCTCAGCCCCCAACCCGGGTCTTTTGCAACCATTTTCCATACCTGCATGTCTCCTCATGCGTGAGACCCCATCGATTGAATTGCAGCCTCCTGCGGCGGGTGGTCCGTGGGTCGTGCACGCTTTCGTGCCGGTGCAACGCAAACGCTTCCAAGCGTGCGTGTGCGACTCAAGGACGACCATGCGCTGCTACATGCGTCAGCCGAGGCCATACGCATGGCAACAGACGTCATTATTGCTTTAGCGTTGGCCGCGACATGGGCGCGCCCCCCGCTCAGTCCGTTCTGTTTGCAAATATAGTCTATTACATGTTATCACTGGCGGCCTGAGTGAGCACCCCAGACTGCATATAGAGCGCGCTGAGCTCCGTAACCTTTAGCGCGCACGCAACACTCGGCTCGCCGCATCCACCCTTTGGCGTTGACAAGTCGAGTCAGTATCTCTTTATTATAACATCGAAGAAGTGCACGAGCGAGGGCTGTCACGGCAGCAGCTTAGCGTCGGAATGACGGGCTCGGGCAAGCCCGCAGCGAATAAGGCGACGGCAAACGGCGATGGCGAGCCGGTACGGTTCCTGAAGGGGGCGGCTATCAGCGTGTGGCAGAACTCGGGTGACGACGACTCGAACTGGACTCGCTTCGCCAAGAGCCGCTGGCCCTTCCGCTCGTTCGGCGTGAGCGCTATCCGCGGGAAATACAACATCGACAAGTGCAGTGACTTCTGGAACAAGTGAGCTAAGTGGGCAAGCCCCCCCCCCTTTGTAAGCGTTATTGCACGGTTTTGCCACGAAGTTCGCCGTCAGCTGTCTCCGGGACAGCCGCATAATGCACGGGGCAGCTATGAGACAGGGCACGGGCCGTGCCTCGATGAAGGCAGCAGAGAGAGGGCTGCCCAATGCGGGGTGGGGTAGAGGGTGACCTCCAGCTGCTGCCAGCTCTTCAGGAGGCGGCCAGGGCTGCCTCCGCCCCGCCCCCACCCCTTGGATCCGTCTCGGGCCGTCGCCCCGCCACACCATGCGCCAGCGCAATGCCGACATAAACACCAACAATTCACAACCCCCCGCCCCAAATTCCAATGCGAGCAATCCTCCCCACCGCAACGTTGCAAACCGCAGCTATGAGCGGGACATCAAGCTGGCGGCCGACATCGGCAGCACCACCTTCCGCTTCTCCATCGAGTGGGCTCGCATCGAGCCGCTGAGGGGCGTGTTCGACATGGAGGCTGTGCACAGGTGCGGCGGGGGGCTGGGGGCGTGAGGCATGATACGTGTGCGCGCGTGTGTGCCGAAGTACGCAAGGTTGGGTATGCTGAGGAAAGTGCCACCTAGCCTGTTTGGTGGGGCGGGGCGAACGGCGTGTACGAGGTACGGCACACGAGGGATCGTGGCCGGTCCCACTTAACGTCGGCACTCCACACTCTTGAATCCATCGACCCACTCCGTCCTCCAATGCACGGCCAACCCGCCTGCCCCTGCCTTTGCCCCCATCACTCCTCACTCCTCACTCCTCACTCCTCAGGTACCACCAGATGCTGGACTGCATGGCGGCGCACGGCCTGGTGCCCAACGCCACACTGTGGCACTTCGTGCACCCCACCTGGTTCGAGCAGGCGGGCGGCTGGACCAAGGAGGAGAACATCCCGGCCTTTGTGCGCTTCAGCGTCAAGTGCTTCGAGTGGTTCAAGGACAAGATCACGCTGTGGGCCACCTTCAATGAGCCCACGGTGAGTGGGGCGGCTGAGTGGGTGGCTGTGTGGGTGGTGGCGAGGTGATTGGGAGGCAGTGTATATGATATCGACACGGAGAGACATGGGGAGTTTGGGGAGCTGGTGGAGGGTGCAGTAGTCGATTCCAATGTCAAGTAAACCACGACCCAGAACCAGCCCACAGAAGGGTGGGAGTCATGGGTGCAGGCGGCGTTTGCGGGGAGGTGCGGGGGAGGACGGGCAAGTCGGAGCCTGGCCAGCTGCCAAGCAAGCAGAAAAGCTGGACTGCAGCCAGGCTGGCTTGCGCTACGCGCCTGCCCCCGCCCTGGGCCCACCCACCCCACCCCAGCCCACCCGTTGCATTAGTCCGCTCCCAACCCCGCGGCCACCCACCCAACCCCTCCGCACCTTCCCACCTTCCACCTCCCTACCTAACCCCCCCTCCCACCTCCCACCTCCCTACCTCTCCCTCCACCCCCTCCACCCTTGACTCCTCATGAATGTAATCCTCCTCCCACCTCCCACCTCCCGCTCCGCAGTGCTACATGTTCCTGGCCTTCATTGTGGGCATTGCGCCGCCCGGCCGCATCATGGACCTGGTCACCGCCGGCCGCATGCTCAGCACCATGCTCAAGGCGCACACCGCCACCTACAGGGCGATCAAGGCGGCGCCGGGGGGGCAGGCGGCGCAGGTGGGGGGAAGCGGAGCGGAGTAGGAGAGGGGAGGGGCCAGGGGAGGGGAGGGGGATGTTTGTACAGTGGTGCAGAGGAACGGGGAGAGGGGTTCGAGCTGGGAGCTGGGCAGGGCTGCGAGATGGGGTCCGATGGGGAAGTAGGGGCGGGAGGGGCATGAATGCTGGAGGTGGGAGGCCGGAAGAGCGAGGCGGAGCAGGAGGGCAGAACGGAGGGGTTAGGCATGGCAGGAACGAAGCAAAAGGCTTTCCGCACATTTGTCCCATGCAAATGCCCCCGATAGCGTCCACTGGGGCAGCAAAGCCCCCCGCCTACCCACCCACCCACCCCCCGCTGCAGGTGGGCCTGGTGAGCCACCACATCACCTTCGAGCCGCAGGGCACTGGCATCCTGTACGGCGTGTCCAAGTGGGTGGCCGCGGGGGGGGGGGAGGGGGAAAGCGCTTGCGCGTGTGTGTGGGGGGTGCGTGTGTGCAAGGTGCAGGCACACGTGCCCGTCCCCTTGTGCTGTCCTTACGCGCGTACCTCGTGTCCTCGTCCTCGCACCGCACGTGCGCCTGCTGCCTCCGTGCGCCTTCCACCACAAACACACAACACGCCGCGCCACGCGCCGCCATACGCCGCCGCCACATACACCTACCACACGCTTCCGCCGCCGCCTCCCTCACTCCTGCGCTTACTACAATACCTTGTGACACACACACACACACACACACACACACACACACACACACACACCTACCACATGCTTCCGCCGCCTCCACACGCCCACCACGCGCCTCTCCCACTCCCCGGCAGGGTGCTGTCTGACTGGATGACCTACTGGTGGGGCTGGGACGTGGTGCACCACTGGATGCTGACCGGCGAGTTCGTGTGGAAGCTGCCCGTGCTGGGCGTGTGGCAGCGCTGGCAGGACCCGGCGGGGCGCCCCCCCTGCGACTGGTGGGGCATCAACTACTACAGCCGGGGCATCTTCTCCTGGTACCTCGCACCCAGCTGCCGCGAGTCCGAGGTAGGTGGGTGGGTGGGTGCCGGGGGGCGGGGCGTGTAAGGAGGCGGGGGAGCGGGAAGGGCGGGCGGCACGGGAGGGGAGGGGAATGTGCTCGAGCGCAACTAACCCGAGACCGAGACGGGCGAAGGCGGAGGCGGGGGCGGGGGCATGGGGGCGGGGGCATGGGGCGGGGCTGGGGGTGGGAGCTGGGGCGGGGGGCCCGGCACGTGCAGGGCCGGTGTGGTGGGGCCTTGTCGGGCCTTGGCGGCAATCGGGCCAAGTGAGGCCAATGTACCGTATTGGTGGTGCTGGAGCTCGCCGCACTGTCCCCACCAATAATGAACGTATCCCCGCCAAACACTGGTCCGCCCCTCAGGTGATGACGGACATGTACTACCCCATCTACCCGGAGGGCCTGTACAAGTGCATCAAGAGGTGGGGGGAGAGGAGAGGAGGGGAGAGGAGGAGGGAAGGGGAGGAGGGAAGGGGAGGAGAGGGAGGCTTCTCGCCACCTACCACGCCAGCCCCCCAACCCCGGCCCACCCCTCGTTGGCACGCACGCCCTCCTTCCCACGCCTGGACCCACCGCTCCATTCCAATCAACCGCCGTCGTCTGCACTGTATATGCTCTTGCGACCTCATTCCTCCGTTCATTCCTCCCAAAGATTGCCTACCGTCTACCGTTTCCTTAGCTAATTATGAATGTTATCTCCCCCCCAGGTGCTCTGAGTTCGGCATTCCCATGTACATCACTGAGACCGGCATTGCCGACGCCCGCGACGACCGCCGCGCGCTCATGATCGACTCCTACATGAAGGCGGTGAGGCGGGGTGGTGTACGTCCTGGGGGGGAAGGGCGGGCGTGCGGGACAGGCGGGAGGGCGAGGTTAGGTCAGTGGGAACTAGGTGAAAGGGGCGGGGCGGGCGGGGGAGGGTAGGCGCCCATGCAAGACGGGGGCGGGAGGGGAAGCGGGGGCCCCTGGCCCCATCCCTGACGCCACTCCTGACCCCGTCCGCTCGCCTAACCTAGTATGCACGGAAACCCACTCCAATCCCAACCCACCCCCCAAAACCCCACCCGCCCCATCCCTGACGCCACTCCACCATCACCACCATCACCACCACCGTCACCCCGCAGACGCTGCGGGCGGTGGCCGAGGGCTGCGACGTGCGCGGGCTGTACTACTGGACGCTGCTGGACAACCTGGAGTGGGCCACCGGCTACACCATGAAGTTCGGGCTGTACGCCTGGGAGCCGGATGGCAGCGTGGACCGCAAGCTCAAGGCGCGTGCGGGGGTGGGGGGGCGGGGGGCAGGGGGGTGCTGGGGGGGGTTGCAAGGATGGCTGGAAAAGCGGTAAAGGATGCACTGAAGACTGCAGGCGAAGTCGTTAGCAAATGAGCGGGGCGGTAGTCAGGGGCGGTAGTAAGGACGGCGCGGGGAAAGGGAGAGCGAAGGTGCAAAACGGAGTCGTGCGTGTTCGACACGGCGGACCCAATGGATGTGCATGTCACGTGTGGGTGTGGGTGGGTGGGTGGTGTCGTCGCCTTTCCTCACTAGTCGTACCTGTAATCCGCCCCCCTCCCTGCTCCCCCCTCTCATACACACGCACAGGAGGGCAGCAAGACGCTGGTGCGCTACTTCAAGACCCTGCCGGACGACCTGGCGGGCGTGCGGGCGGCGGCGCGGCAGGTGCAGGGGCAGCTGGGCGAGGACCTGGGCGTGGAGGCGGCGCTGGAGGAGGAGGGCGTGACGCGCGTGGCGGCGGGAGGCAAGCTGGTGGTGGGCGAGGCGGCGGGCAAGGGCGGCGAGGCGGAAGGGCGGAAGGCGGTGGGCATGGTGGCGATTGGATGAGAGGAGGGTGCGGACGATGGAGGTGGAGGCGGGAGAGAGGGGGGTGGGGGGTGGGGCCGGGCGTGGGGCCGGGCGTGGGGCCGGGCGTGGGGCCGGGCGTGGGGTGGGGTCGGGGTCAGGGGAGCAGGATGCGCTTGGAGGAGGGGTATTGGTGGTGGTGCGGAGCAGCAGGAGAGACCATGCGATACATCACGGTACATGGAATGGCACAAGCCTGGTGAAGTCGAGGGTAGGTGTTGATGTGATGGATTGGGCACGGGGCGTGGTGGGTGATGCCGAGAGGTGATGCCTGCTGGCTGGGAGAGGTGATAATTTCATGGACTGGACACTGGATAGATCTTGAACTATGAAGTGCTCATGGGTTTGTTGGCTGGATCAACATGGACGTGCCCGGTCAGCAGGGGGCAAATAAAGCTGTGGCGAGCAGGGCGCTGGTCGACAATGCGTGTAGGTAGGATGCAGGAGGAGGTGGCGGACTGCGTTAGCCTGCGTAGAAACGCGCGCTCTTGGAGCAGAAGCACGCACAAAGATGAGTACAGGGTCGGGGTGTGATTGAGAGTATCTGGCCAGGATGACCAAGGATATTGACTGCCTAGGGCCGTCTACGGCTGTCTGTTTAGGGCTCAAGAGGGCTGAGGCATCTGATGGCCCGCCCAGGCATCGGGTGACCGCAACCGACTTGCACGAACGTGTGGCTACAACGCCCACAAAGACTCCCCGGCGAACAAGCATGACCATGAGCTAATGAGGAGCTTGCTTGATACGGCCTTCCAGGAACTAGTGCAGGAGCGGCCGGTGAGGGGAGTACTCGAGGAAACGGGGCCAGGAACAGAAGCGGGTTCGTGTCAGTCGGCCCATGCCGCAACTTTGTAGAGTCTCATAGATCTAGTCTCTGTAGGTTCTGATTGTGTTGAATTTGAGCACCTCTTTACCTCTCAGGCCTCAGAGGACCTAGGTCGCGAAAGACCAGTTTGGCTATGCAAGTCCAGCGTAGTGCCGCTTCTCTGGGCCTCAGGGCTCGGGGTCCTCTTCGATCTGCTCCTAGGTTTGCTCCCTTCCAGCCATGCCGGCAACAACAGTCGCGCGTGGCATGTTCAGCGGCGGCGAGCGATGACCCTTACAAGGCGAGCACACATTCGCTTTCTCTAATTACTTATCGCAGTCGTACCCACGAAAAGTCTTGCCGTGAAATTTGCAGGTTCTGGGTATCGAGCCTGGCGTTGACAGCATGGAGATTGGCAAGGCATACCGCGTGAAGAAGTATGAGCACCGCTTCAACCCGGAGATGCTGCAGAAGGTGGAGTCCGCGCACAGCACCATTATGCTCTCGCAGCTATCTGCTCGCATGAAGGTGGGCCAAATGGGTCGGGAGGGTCAGGCCGGTCAAGGGGGCTGGGCGCACGGCACGGCCGGACCCTCCCCTGTGGCCGCCACAGACACGGCAGGCCTAGCTTTGGGGGCGGTAGATGTCGGCAGCCTGTTGACGCACTCTAGCAACTGTTGTAGCGCCGCCTTCGAGCGCATGCTGCTAAACACGTTCGGTTGAACGTCCTTGCCGCAGGGGAAAGGCGTGAACAAGGACGTGGCATATGCGGACCAGGAGCCACTTTTCCCGTGGCGGCCAAAGTGCGTGCTGGGCTCGGGGGGCCGGGGGCGTTAGCCGTTCATGTGGAGAACGGAGTGATTCAAGCATAATTATGAAGCGCCGACGTCCCGTGGGGACAGCGGGTACTAACCGTTTGGGGGGAGGAGGAGGAGAGACACAGCGTGATGTTGAGGGGCCATGGTGTGTACGGTGTGCGTGTATGTGAACGGCGTGCATTGCGTGCGCATGTGTATCCTTGTCCTTGGGATGCGTGCGCGGGTCGGCACGCCTTGCACAGGGCGAGATTCCTGGGCCGCCTCCACGCCCTGCCTCGCTGCTGCTTCATGGCAGCAACTGAAAGAACATGCCTTGCCTTGCCTCACTCCCCTCCTCCCCCCCCCGTCCGGTCAACGGTAACAATACGCCTGCTGTATCAGTGCGCCTGGCTACAACTTCGCTTCTTTAAGTGGTCATAATTGTGCACCCTCTCCTCATGAATGTAAGTAGTAACCCCTCCCCTCCCCTCCGCCCCTCCAGGCGCTGGGACGCCACCCCCAAGGTGATCATGGTGATTGGCGCCATGCAGCTGGGCATGGTGGCGTACGGCTTCCAGCAGCCCGCGCTGTCCAAGACCATCTTCTGTGAGTAGGGCGGGACCCCGCGTGTGCGTATGTATGCATGTGTGCGTGTGTGCGTGTGTGTGTGTGTGTGTGCGCATGTGTGTGTGTGTGTGTGTGCATGTGTGTGTGTGTGAGAGAGCCCCCTCCTGCCCCGCCCCGTTTCGCTGAACCCCATGGGCGGCTTTCCCCCCTCCCCCTCGGCGACGATCTGTTGACACTGGGGGCCTATTGCGATGGGCTCGGGCATGTAACCCCTGTTGTCAAAGCGTAGGCCACGCAGTCCTCTCTCTTTTGCATTGGGTTCAGTTTGGGCTCGGGCGTGTAACTCCCTTGCCTCCCTTCCTCCTATCCCTGCAGGCGGCCTGATCGGCATTGCTGCCAACGTGATGAAGCAGAACGCCATCATGCCGCCGCCCAAGGACCCCGAGATGGCCACCGAGGAGGAGTCCGGACGCGGTAAGGGCGCCGGGCAGGGGGAGGGGGCAGGCGGGAGGGGGGAGGGGGCAGGGGGGAGGGGGCAGGGGGTGGCAGAGGGAGGGATGAAGCGGGCAGCAGCCAGGAGGGGGAGGAGGGGGAGGCGTGGGCGGAGGGAGCCGAGGGAGGAGAGGGGCATTGCCAGAGGGCTGAAGCAGTGCCCGGGCGGCAGCGGTGGCCGAGGGAAACGGCACAGGGGAGGCTCCAGGGACGGGAAGTTGCGGCGTTGGGGGCGAGGGGATCGGCAGCCCTCTGTCCCGCTTGCCTGCCCACCCAGTCCCACCCACGTCTCCGCCCTCCATCCCAACCCTCATCCCCACCTGGGTTTAGTTGGGCTTGGAATGAACTACCCCGCCTCCTCACCTCCTCACATCGCCACCTGCCCACCACCACCACCACGCCGCCGCAGCGAGCCGCAACTTTGTGCGCGGCTTCCTGCTGGGCGCCCTGGCCACCATCGCCGGCACGCTGCTGTTCTCAATTCCCGAGGTGCTCGTCAGCCAGGCCAAGATGACGCTGCCCGTCATCCCCGGAGTGCCCAACGTCATTGTGAGCTGAGCGGGTTTGCGGCGGAAGCCGTGGAGACGGCAGAGGGAGGGGGTGGGGTCCAGAAGGTGCATGTGCTGAGAGTGGGTGTGGGGCGGCGGACATAAGTTTGTGATTGTTGAAAGAGGGGACAGGCAGCGGCCTGGGGGGCCTGCGCAGCGCTGGGCCGCACGCGGCAAGCAGACTTCGCCCGCTTCACGACAACAAACTCTGCCCTCACCAGCTCCTTACCTCGCCCGCCCCATTCCTCCACCCCTCCTGCACGTGTCACCCTGTAGGTCTCCATGAAGATCCTGGGCGCCGCCCTCTTCAACTGGGTCATGACCTCCTTCTACTACTAGAGCCCTACGGAGCTACGCGGAGCTACGCGGAGCTACGTGGAGCTAGGCAGAGCTAGGCGGAGCTAGGCGGCTGAGGGGTGGGCGGCTGCTGAGCAGCAGCAGCGGCAGCGAAGCGGCGTGTGTGTGGAGCGGCGTGGAGCGGGCGAGCGCGCCCGCGGCGTGTGCTCTGCCGCGACGCGCAGGGAGGGCGGAGGGCTGCGGCGCGTGCGCAGCAGCTGCGGCTGGGCGGAGGCGCATCTTTAGGATGCAGGTGGTGGTCACAGGAGCAGCAGCAGGAGGCGGAGGTGGCGGAGGAGGAGGAGGAGGAGGAGGACGAGGAGGAGGTGGTGGTGGAGAGCAGGACGAGCTGGCGCTGGTTGCGAGCCGCGCGGCACGCAGCAGCACGTGGTGGGCGGAGGCGAGGCGTGGAGGTTGAAGCAGCGGCAGCAGCACTAGGAGGCGGAGGAAGCGGTGCCGGTGGCGTTCGTGGGGTTCCTCAGTGACTTGAGGTTACTTGAGGTGCGGCCGCTGGGCTGGGCTGGGCTGGGCTGAGGGAGACGCGTGTGTTGGAAGCACTGTTGGTGAACTCGGGGTGTGGCGGTCCAGAGTCAGGGGAAAGAAGGACGGGGAAAGGGAAGTTGACACGCCACGACACAGCGCCGGTCCTTCGACTCTTGATAAGGCCCTGCGCGTGCTTGCCTAAGAGCGTGGTCTGTAAGGAATGAAAAAAGGTTACCAGTTGTGCCTCAACCTGGGGCTTCGTCGAGTGTCGAACGGCCTTGGCATCTGAAGTCCCGGTACCTCGGAGCCTCCCATCTCTCCCAATGGTCGCCGGGCCGCAAGCGAGGTCACCTGCTGCCGCCGCAGCTCTGAAGCATCCAAATCACAAAACATTAGAGCTATGCGCTCACACAATAAGTGTCGCAGCACTCACATACGATTCGGGCTCTAGCCTTCGCTTCTTTGACCCACGGGACCTTCCGGCGCTGAACCGCGTTGGTTCAGACACCTAGCAAGAGCCATAGCCTCTCAAATTTTGCTACCCAGCAGAGCAGCAGCAGCAGCAGCAGCAGCAGCAGCATCGGCAGCACAGGCTCTGCGCATCCGCGGCAGGGCACACCTTGCACCGACGTGTTCAAACCTTAACACCGGCCCTTTACGTTTCCGTCCTTGCGTTCTGTACTTTCGGAGGGGCAACAGAAGACCTCTTACCGGCCAGTCTTGGGTTGCCGGGCGCCCGCTCGTGTCGACACACATGCAAGCAGGGCCAGCAGCCCCGACGGCTCCCGCCCCCGCCCCCACCCCTGCACGGCTTCCTGCTCCGCACCGACACCAACACGGCGGCACGGATTGCAGCAGCTGCACCGCTTCCTGCTCCGCACCGACACCAACACCAGTACCAACATCAGCACCCGAAGCAGGCGTGGGGGCTGCCAACCACCCACGTGGCCATCGCCACTCTTGCGGCGGCGGCACCATGGGCGGCCGCCGCTGTCGACACGGCAGCGGCGGCGGTGGTGGCGGCGGGGGCGGCGGCGGCGGCGGCGGCTGGCGCGGCTGTCTGCTGACTGCCAGGGCCCCTCGGCTGCACCTGGCGGCGGCGGGACTGGCGCTGGTGCTAGCGCTGACTCTACTCCTGGACAGCAGGTGGGTATGCAGGAGGGCGGGTATGCAGGAGGGAGGGTGTGCAGGAGGGCGGGTGTGCAGGAGGGCGGGTGTGCAGGAGGGTGACAGGGCGTGGGATCGTTTTGCGAGGGGATTGGGGCAGAGGAGGCATGCGGAGAGTGATACGGGTGGGTGGTGGGGAAGTTGATAGGCGTGGGCCATGGGCGAGAGGGGTAGGGCGGAGGAGCCGTGCGGCGGAGTGGGGCCATCGAGTCCGTGTCGTGGTCGGAGCATATGAGCGCGTGCATCAGAACGGCTCGCTGTGGGCTGCAGGGGATCCTTGGTGGGCTGTTATTGTGGGCTGTTGGCACCAACAAGCAAAGGCTTTCTAGAGCTTTCACTGGGAGGCTGCTCCCCCACGCCGCGCACTTGCCTTCGCAGCTCTCTGGCACAGGGCCAGCAATCGCCAGCGCCTCCCGTGCCCCAGCAGCCCCGCTCGCCGACCCTCCGAGGCGGCGGCGGCACACAATCAGCTGCCGCCACGCCGCCGCCGGCGCAGCCGCCACCAGACTCGGGGCTTGCGGGTATGCTGGGCATCCCCACCGGTACCGTGCCCATCAGTAGGACACCCTCACTACCCCCCTCCGCCGCCACAGCAGCGGCGGCGCCGCCGCAGGGGGGCGGCGCCAACAGTAATGCTACAGCCAATGCCACGGCCAAAGCCAGGGCTAGGGATGTGGATGTGGTGGTTCCGGACGTGAAGCACCTGACCAAGTGGGGGCCGCGCGGCCGGGTGAGTTGTCGGCATGCCGTGGTGGGGTGGGGTGGAGTGAGGCGACAGCAGCGGGAATGCGGACGGGGTGGCGAGGGCTAGCGGCGGCACAGTCAGGAGTTCAGGCGCAAGGCACCTCATGAGGATCGCGTCACTGCCTTGCTCCCGAACGCCACCCGGCCGCGCCCGTCCTGGTGCGTGCAGACATAATAATGTCCACACGTTCACCCGTTCACCCGTTCACCCGTTCACCCTTTGCCCGCGCGCCCGCCCTCATGTGTGTGCCTCTACGTGTGTGTGTGTGTGTGTGTGTGTATGCCTCTGCGCCTGCAGGTGTGTGTGCTGATGATGGGCCTGCTGCCGGTGCTGTCCACCTTCACCCTGGGGGGCGGCTTCTCCAGAGACCCACTGCAGGTCAGGGGGTGGGGGCAGGCGCGTGCCATGCACAGCACACGCCCGCGGCAGCAACCGCAATCGCGACGTAATCTGGGTTTCCTTGCTGATTGCACGTGCTGGGCGCTCTCCAAAGCGCCACCCACCCACTCACCCACCAACCCACACAGCAGCTACGCTGCAGCTGCCCGCCGCCCTCCTCTTCCACTGGCGGCGTCTGACTGCCCGCACGGCCGCTGCCGCCTGACGCAGGTGGACGTGCGGCCCGCCAGCGGCACCGGCAACATCCCCGCGAGCGGGGCGGTGCCGGTGGTGTTCTACAACGGTAGGGGCGGGGCCGGGAGGGGCGGAGTAGGGCGGGGTGGGGCGGGATGGACGGGGCGGAGCGGGGCAGGGCGGCGCGGCATGGGACTATCGGGTATGGCACCCGCACCTCCCGCGGTTCGTGACACACTGCCCACACGACCACACGACCCACGCCCGCCCGCTCCCACGCCCGCACCCATGCCCGCACACACGCCCGCCCCTGTGGCCGTGCGCCGCAGCCTCCGCTGACGCCTGCCCCAACACCACCGCCGCCGTCATGGCAGCCATAGCGGCGGGCGGCGTGGGCTTCGTGTCGGCGCCGCTGGACACGCCCTGGCGCCCCAGTGCCGAGAGCGACAACGTCACAAGCAGTAGCTGGATGGTGGACAGCCTGTACCGCTACAGCTCCAACGCCACCCAGCAAAACGTCACACGCAACGCTAGCAGTGGCAGCAGCAGCAATGGCAGTAGCGGTAGCAGCGATGGCAGTAGCAGCGGACTGGGGGCCAGCAATGCTACGTATGTGGCGGACATTGACGGCGACGGTGAGGCCCTAAAGCGGGTGCTTGTGCACGTGCGTACAGCCACGCAGCGTGCCAGGGCGCCGTGTCAGCAACTGGTGCAGTCCTGCGTGTTTCCTTCCCATGTGCGTGCCCTCGTAGTCGTTGCCTTCCTTGTGACGCGCAATGCGCATGGGGAACGGAAAAGCACACACACACACACACACACACACACACACACACACACACACACACACGCACACAGGCAACGGCGACACGCTGCTGCCCGCGGTGCAGTCGATCAACACGGTGCCGGGCAGTGTGGCGGTGGTGGGCGTGGCGGGCGGACCCAACGGCGCTGTGGTGGGCAGATCCAACCTCACAGACTTCAGGGTGCGTGTGGGGTGGGGTGGTGGGGGGCTGGCGTGGGGCTGGCCGGGAACGGGCTGGGCTGGTGGCATTGGTGCCGAGGTGTTTTGTGCGGGGGTGTTTTGTGCCGGTGTGGTGGCGGGGAGGGTGGTGGCGGGGGGAGGGTGGGTGCGGTATGGTGCCTGTGCTGGGTGCATGCGTGCCCACAGTGCAGACCCTCTCCCTCGTGTGCTTATCACACACACACACACACACACACACACACACACACACACACACACACGTACACGCACGCCCACACACACGCCCACCCGCATGCCCATGCAGATGTTTCTCTACTCGCCGCGGCCCTGGCCCGCCTCGCTGGCCGCGCCCGGCGGCGGCGCCGTGTCCGTGCCCACCAACCTGACCCTGCTGCGCAGCGCCTTCTCCATCAGCAGCGAGCTGACCACGGGGCTGGTGGCGGTGGACCTGCGTGGCGTGTCATACCCTGGCTTCCCCACCATGTGGCTGGCGCAGGACCAGGTGGGCGGGGAAGGGAGGGTGGGAAGGGGTTCATTCCGATCCCCATGCCGATGCCAAGTAAAGCAGAGGGGCGAGCGTGAGGGGGCGGAGGTGGGGAAGGCTGGGGAAGCTGCAGGTGTAGAGGCGTTGTTGGATTGAGACGGCCACCACAGCCTCCTGCCTCTGTTGCTCGCCCCAACCCAAATCGTCCCCACCTCCTCCGCCACACGGCAGGTGGACAACACGCTCACACTGCGGCTGGAGAACCTGACCTTCCGCTACACCATCAGCCCCGACAACGCGCCGCTGGGCTCCGGCGAGGCCAACCTGTGGGTCCGCGGCAACGTCACCGCAGTGGTGCGTGGCGCCGCCGTGTCGTGGCGTGTCGCGGGCGTGTCGTTTCGTGGGCGTTTCGTGTCGTGGCCTGGCACCGCCGTGGCGTGTCGTGGAGTGGCGGCTGCAGCGACAGGCGCGTTAGGTGCCCGGGACACACGCGGGAAACGCACGGCGTATGTGTTTATGCAGCCAACGTGGTTGACAGGCTGGGAGGGACGCAGACGAAGGCGCCAGGGGCTGGGTCTGCAGCCATCACCGCTCGTGCGCGCGCCTTATAGGAACCTTATCAGCCCGCCCCTCCCACCCACCCACACAACACACACATACGTACAACACACGCACACACGCCGGCGATGATGATGGCCCCCCCGCCAGCAATGCATGATGGGAATTTGTCATTGGGCCCGGGCGCATACCCCTCCCCCCGCCCCCCCCCACACACAAACACACAGGCCCGGCTGCCGGAGGACATGCTGGTGCTGCCAGTGGCGGACCTGGCCTACCCCCCCATAGCGGCCAGCCTGCAGGTGAGGTCGCACACGAGCTAGCCGTTCCACTAGCTCCTGCCGTACATGCCAACGCCCCCACATCCCGTGTGTGCGTGCGTGCATGAGGAAAGCGCAAGGTGAAAGGGTTGGCATTGTGCCCGTGTGTGTTCGTGCCGTGCAGGTTTTCACGCCGGAAACGCAACAGCAGCAGCAGGAGGACGCAGCCGCGGCGGGGGGAGCTAACGGCGGCGGCGGTGGCGGCGGCGGTGGCGGCGGTGGCGGCGGCATGACGCCGGCTGTGAACCTCGGCAGCGTGCGCGGTGGCGCCGGCGCCGGCGGCGGCATCAACGGCGGCACCGGTACAGGTAACGCCAGCAGCGGCACCACCGGCTCCATTGCCGTCTCTGCCGGCGGCGAAGGCCCGCCGGGATCAGTCGGCGGCGGGCTGAGGCGCATCGTGGTGCCGCTGCCGGGCCCTGGCGGCACCAGTCGCGGCTACTACACCACTGACGGCGCGGTGCGCGTGGCGATGCACAACGGCTCGTCGCCACTGCCGTCCGCGTCCGCTGCCAAGGCCTCGAGCGACGGCGTGGTGGGCGACATCAGCGGCCCAAACACCACCAGCAGCAGCAGAACCGGGCGTCCGCCGTCGCAATCTGGCTTGGCGGCGGCGGCGGCGGCGGCGGCTAGGCGCAACCAGACCAACAACAACAATAACCAGACCGCCGCTACTGGGCAGCTGCCTGCGACGCCGTCGGTGTCCGGGCTGCAGAATGCCACCAGCAACCGCACAACCAGCGCGCCTGGTGCGGCGGCGGGAGCCGGCAGCGGTGGCGCCGGCGAGCCGGCAGCAGCAAACAACACAGCCGACACGTCGGTGCCGGGCATCCAGGCCGCGGCGACTGAGGCGGGGGCAGCCGGCAACCAGACTGCTGTGGCGGCTCCAGGGGGTGGGTCAGCAGCAAATGACGGAGGAGGGGGGAGTGAAAGGATTGCGGCGGGGCGGACGGGGCCCAGCGTTCCGGCATTGGGGGCGGCGGCTGGGCCGCAGAATGAAACCGTAGGCGGCGCGGCGCGGGTTGGGGTCGGGTGGCGCTGGCTGCTCGCGATAGTCGCAGTGACTGTGAGCACGCCGCTGTTTGCTGCGGTCTGTTCTTGATTGAGGCGTCAGAGGGTTAGAAGGTTTGACTATTGGGGGCCCGGTGTGTCAGGCCCAGGATGGAGAGGGTGAACGGTGGGTTGACTGTGCTGTGGACGGGCGTGGTGGATCGGATGGCGAATTTGCAGGGCAGAGCGGCCCGGAACCGAAGCTGGATTGGACGGCGCAGCGGCAGCGCATGTGCCAGCAGTCATTATGATGAGGATACATACATGGAGTGATATGTGTCGATGTCGCGTTGCGGGCTGGGAGGGACGAGTGCGAGTTGTAGGGAGGGGGACAGCAGCAGGCCAGCAGCCACGCCGCATGGGCAACCGCACTCGCTGTGCTGAGGTGGCCCCAGCGCCGCACCTTTTCGGCTCTCATGGTCAATTTCTAGTGTTCATATACTTCACTCCTAACTAAATGTAACTATCCTACTGTATGGGCCCAAAATGACTATACGGGAGCTAATAGCGCTGGGTTCGTTTGAGCAGAGTTGGTCGCACGTCCTCGCAGAAGCGGTAGTGGACCATCTGGCAAGGCCAGATGCTCAAAGACTATTAACAGGATTCTTTAAGGGCCCCACTTTCTACATTCAACGGCCCGGCCTGTACGCAGGTGCGCGCATGCCTTCAGCACGCAAGCGACGGCCTTTTTGGAGCCTGCGAAGGCGTGGCATGCAGTAATCTGTACACTTACTGTTTTCTGCTAAACATTCTTCGCCTGTGCAGCGACCAGCACTGTAACGTGCAAGCGTGGCTTCTACTTGGGCGTGGAGGCTGCAATTGCCATCAACCAGGAGGTGTCTGGGCTGCTGGGGCAGCAGCTCGCGGGGGTCGCACTCGCGGCCCCCACCACGTCCCACATCCAAGCCATGGCGGAGCCGGTGGAGGACGTGGTCGTGCTGGACAGCCTACAGCGTGAGTACGGCCCGACTTGGGGGCCGGGGTGGGCGTACCCCGCCTCTTTTACATCACACGCGCCAGCCACGCCTCCACTGAACGCTTAACCATGCTACCTTGCCTTGTTCCAATTGCCGTACTATTTGTGCTACAAAACGCGCAGGTGAGGATGAGGTGAAGGCTGTATTCAAGGACATGAAGAAGGCGGCCCAGCGGCTCAAGATGAGTCGGCAGCTGGCGGCGGCGCAGTCGCTGCTGCTGGCGGCGCGCCGGTGGACAACGCCCTTCCCCATCCAAAGCTTCGCAGCTGAAGCGCGAGAAGAGTCTGTGGGATGGGCGTCAGCATCTGCGTCGGTTTCAGCGTCGGCCTCTGGCGAACTCGGGGCGGGAGCGGGAGCGGGCACGCCGGGGAGGGGGGGCGAGGGGGCGGCCAGGGAGGCGGCAGAGCGGCAGGAGCGGGAGGAGGCGGAGGCGCAGGCAGAGGTGGAGGAGGTGGCGGCGCTGAATGGTCAGCTGCACCACTCGCACACGCCCTCCCAGACGCCCGTCAGCACGCCCGCGCCGCCGCAGCTGCACGCGCACCCGCACCCGCACCAGCACCAGCTGCAAGGGGCGGCGGAGGCGGAGGCCGAGGCGGGGCTTCGTGCCGCGCTGCTTAGGCTGCGCGCGGCGCCGCTGCACTCCCACCCTGTGCCTGTGGACGCAGACGACGAAAGCGCCGCGGCCTCGGCCGCAGCTGACACGGCCACCGGCAGTGCAGTGCTACCCGCACCGCCCGCAGCCGGGGCCTGTCTTGCTGCACGGCCCGGACCCGGACCCGGGATGGGGCCGGCGGCGGCGGCAGGGCCCGGCGAGGCGCTGCCGGCGGCGCAGGGCATGAGCCCGGCGCTGCTGCGCGTGCTGCGTACCGCCGCGGCTGGGGGCGGCGGCGGTGACCCCTGGGCCACCCCCGACCAGTCCACGCCGCACCTGGCGCCGCCGTCCAGCGGCTGGTCGTCCATGGACGCCAGCGGCGCCGCCACACCCGTGTGGCCTGCGCCCACACCCCACGGCTGCGGCCCCAGCCTGGGCGGCGGCCTGGGTGGCCTGGGCGGCTTGGGCGGCCTGGGGGCGCTGGGGAGCATGCTGCCTCCCAGCCTGGCAGCCAGCAGCGCGTGTGTGCCGGTGATGGCGGCTGGCGGGGTGAGGGGAGTAGGTGCAGGCGAGGGCGGCGCGCGTGCGGAATCGGTGGAGGGTGGTGGCGTGCAGCTGGCCGAGGGGGAGGATGCCGCGGCGGCTGTGGGGGCGCGAGGGGGCGGAGGCGGCGCGGCCGGCGCTCGGGCGGAGGGACTGGGGTGGCAGCGCAGTCGGGGGCCGGGGCGGGGTCGGGTGCTGGCGGTGTGCTGCTGCATCGACCTGGAGTGGTGGGAGCGGGACAGCTCCAAGGTGAGCTGATGGTGGGGCTGGGGGATGGGGTCGAGTGGGATGGGATTGGGGGCGCCGGGAGCTGCATGAGGTCTAGTGGGGCGTTGGTGTGTCGGGGGCTCTGTGTTTCTTGACAGCACAGGGCTTATCGCGGTCGGCGCTGTTCATAGGGCAGCTCCAAGCCACGCGCCCTGACCTTCCGTGTGTGTGTGTGTGTGTGTGTGTGTGTGGTTGCGCGGCGCAGGTCACGGAGATCGGGTGGACCATGTGGGACAACCTCACGTGCAAGCTGGACTCCAGGTGCGCACGTGCGCCGGCTCGTGCCGGACAGGGTCGGCGCGGCCGCCCTCACCGCAGGGCGCCCCCAGCACGCCCTCCGCCCGCACCCGTGCGCCACCTGGCTCTCGGGAGTGCAAACACAACAACCCCGTTACAACGCCACCTTCTGCCCCTGCCTGGAACCGGTAAACACAACCACGGCCCTTTCCCATCTCCCATGCCCCCGACACGCACGCTCACAATCACAGGCACTGGATTGTGTCCGAGAACGAGGCGCTGGTGAACCGCATCCACGTGCCGGACCATAAGTACGAGTTCCTGTTCGGTCAGTCCCGCAAGGGGCCGCTGGCGGAGGGCGCCGCCGCGCTCCAACACGACATGGAGCAGTACGGGCGTGAGGTGTGGGCGGCCTGGTGGGAGCAGGCGCAGGAGCAGGCGCAGGCGGCCCGGGCGGAGGCGGCCCAGGTGGAGGCAGCACAGCAAGGGGCAGAGCAACCTGAGGTGGAGCAGGCGGCTGTGCCTGTGGTGGCAAACGGTAGCGCGGCGGGCAAGGCGGCGCGGCAGGAGCCGGAGGAGGCAGCTGCGTGCGGTGAGGGTTGGGGCGGTGCCGGGGGCAGCAGCGCCTGTCCCTCGGCGCCACGCTCGCCCTCCCCCTGCTCCTCGCCGCCCAAGGCGCCGGCCCCGCCGCGAATGCAGCTGGTGCTGGTGGGACATGGGTGAGTGGGCCTTGTCCGCCACCGTTGCCCCTCTCATCCTCGCCTCGTACATTTCCCCAGCATATCCCAATACCTAACCAATCGTACCACCTAAAAATGCTGCCAAGAGCTCCACTTTCCCTGACATCAGTTTTCTCCTGCTGGCAAACCCATCACCCGCCATCGCCACCGCCACCCCAGGCTGGCCGGTGACCTCAAGGCTCTGACTGGTCTGCTGGGCGTGACACTGCCGCCCGGCACCGCCATTCTGGACACGGCAGACCTGGCCTGGGCGGCGCTGCAGGAGCAGCAGGTGCAGCAGCAGCAGTTACAGCTACAGCAGCAGCAGGAGCAGGCTGAAGGGAACGGGAGCGTTGGAGCGGCGGCCGCGGCGGCGGCGGCGGCGGCTGCATCCGCAGCCAGCGTGCCGGGGGAGCGGACGAATCTGAGCCTGCGCCTGCTGCTGAAGACGCTGGGGATCCCGGCGACCAAGCTGCACAACGGCGGGAATGATGCGCGGTACACAATGGAGGCGATGCTGGCGCTGACCACGCTGCAGCCATGAGGGAGGAGCGTTGACTCATGAGCCTGCTCGGGCAGAGTACCACAGATTCAGACGCGGCGTAAACTGAATTGTGTTATTACGAGTTGTGAGTATGAATGGGGGCGGACGGATTTGGACGCGGTGTAAGGTGATTTGTTCTGTGCGCATGTGTCTTGGTGCTGTGCGTGTGTATGCTTCTCGGTTGTAGCTGTGAGCGTGGGCCGACGTGTGGAAGAGCGGATGCAGAGCGGTGCCTGCATGGGGGGAGCGACCAGGGTTTCGTGTGGGACGATGGTGGAGGTAGACACTTTCGTGAGTATGTAGTGGTTATTTGAATTTTATTGCCATACAAATGGCAAGAATAAATTATGATGAACATTGCGGCGTTTGGACTTTGCGCGGTAACTGCGAACGACTTGCAAAAGCATAGATAGGCCCCATAGGCAGCATGTTGCCAGGAAGTAGATATGCGCTGGCGTGCGGCCCGCTGGCGTGCTCTTTGCTTGCCATCGCTGGACTTGTGTTCGTCCTGCTCTGGGCGCGAACGCCGTTGCGAGCCGAATACGTGGCGGTTATCGACTGTGGTAGCTCAGGAACTCGTGTGTAAGTGATCTGACTGTGCAAAAGCATCGCTATGGCGAGCGTCGCTCATCGGCATTCCTCGTCGCGCTGTCCATTCGCTGTTCGCGCAGCTACGTGTTCACCTGGAAGTACAAGCCGTCGCGGCCTCACTTGCCTCACATAGAAGTCATACCGCCCTCAGCGGCAGCGGACCTGGTGCCCAAGAAGCCAGGCATAAGTGAGCAGCGGGGGGCGGGCCGTTGCAGGGTTCCGAGGTGGCCGTTGCCGGGTTCCACGCCTGTCACGCCCTGCTCCTGCCTCTGCCCCTGTCTTGGCCCCGGATCCTGCCTTATCCCTGTAGTTGCTTATCGTACTTCCGCGCTGTGCGAACCAAACCCCCCCTCCTCTCCCTAGGCTCCTACAACCGGGTGGAGACGCTGCCGGGGCTTGACGCCTTTGCCGACCGGCCGCCCGGCGACCTGGAGGGCGCGGCGCTGGGGCCACTGCTGGACTGGGCGCGGGCGGTGGTGCCGGTGCGGCAGCTGCCGGCGGTGCCCATCTTCCTGTTCGCCACGGCGGGCGTGCGGCGCATGCAACCCGACAAGCAGAGGCTGCTAATGCAGCGCACCCGCGGTGTGCTGCGGGACTCGGGCTTCAGGTGAGGGGGGGGGAATCGCGGCAGCCGGGGCCGTGACGTGTACCAGGCCGTACACGTGTGTGTCGTGCGACTGCCGTGTGTTTGTCCTGCAGCCATTTGACGGTGCGCGACGATGTGGGTCGGGCCGGCAGGGCGTCGGAAGCAGGCGCCGAGATGTATGGCCCACGCGCCGCACGGCTCACTCCTAGCCGCGGCTCCCGATGCCGCCGCACGTGCTTTGTCGGTGCCGGTGTTGTTGCTGGTGTTGCTGCCGGTGATGCTGGGGCGGCCGCTGATGGCACGGGTGCTGACGTGTCTGCAGGTTCGAGGACTCGTGGGCGCGCATCATCAGCGGCACGGATGAGGGCGTGTACGGCTGGATTGCACTCAACTACCTGCGTGGATCCTTCGACTCGCCCACGGGACACGCCGCCGCCGCCGCCGCCATTGAGTCCGCGCTGCGGCAGGGGCAGCACGTGGAGGAGCAGCGGCGAGGGCTGGCGGAGAGCGCGGGCGGCGGCGCGCTTGGGCGCCGGGGAGGAGGGGGCGGAGGCGCAGGAGGAGGTGGAGGAGGGGAGCAGGCGGCGGGCGGCGCGGATGCGGATGCGGCGGGCACAGCAGTGGTCTCGGCGCGTGATGCCGGGGCAGGGGCGGCGGCTGGTGGCAGTGCTGCGGGTGCCGGTGTGACGGTTGGGTCGCTTGACTTGGGCGGCTCATCGCTGGAGGTGAGGGAGGCATGACTGGCACGGTGGTGCGCATGTTGACTGTTTCTCGCACGCGCCGGCATACTGGTGCAGATGCTTGCAACCGCGGAAACGCAGGCCTGCGCATGGTATTGAGCAACCCATTTCGCAAGTGGACCCTCCCAAACAACGCCCCCTAACAAACAGTGCCTCGTTACAAACAACGCCCCCTCCCCGCCGATGACCTCCCACCTCTTGATTCTCGCCAGATGGTATACTGCTCCAGTGTAGTGCCACGGGAGTTGTGGCAGCGCGAGCAGCGCAAGCGGGAGCTCGTGCGGCCGCATAGAGGCGGCGGCGGCGGCGGCGGCGGCGGCAGTAGCAGCAGCAGCAGCAGCGGCGGTGGAGCTGCGGCGTCTGGCGGCGGCGGCGCCACTAGCGGTAGCAACCACGGTGGCACAGCGGGCGCGGACACGGCAGGGGCAGGGCAGCTCACGGGAGGGCATGCTGCGACGGTGGACTCGCTTGGCGGACGCAGCTACCGGGGGCAGGTGCAGCTGCGCCGCCTGGCGCAGGAGCGGCGGGAGGTAGTGGCGGCGGCTGAGAAGGAGGTGGCGGCGGAGGAGGACGAGTTGGAGCAGGAAGTGGCATCAGCAGCGCAGGAGGCGGGGCAGAAGCGACCGGGCCAGGCCCGGGAGGGGCAGGAGCACGAGCAGGAGGGGCAGGCGCGGCGGGGGGTGCGTGGAGACGGCGGCGAGGCGCAGGGCGGGGCGGCTGATGGGCGCGCGGGCGGGGCGGAGGCGGGGGCGGACGGCGCCGCTGCTGGGGCGGAAGGCGGGCGGAGGGACACGGTCACGGCCACGGACACACACCTAGAGCGGGACCAGGGGCTGCGGCGCAAGCGCCAGGAGCAGGGGCAGCACGAGCGCGAGGAGGGCCGCGGTGGGCGCCACGAGGTGCGGAGGTACCGGGGCGAGGTGGCGGGCGCTCACACCGCCGCCGGCGCCGCTGCAGTGGCCGTGGGCATTGCCGCGGCGCGCGCGAGCGGCGAAGTGGCGGCAGGCAGCGGGGCGGCTGCGGCCGGTGGTGGTGGCGGCGGCGGCGGGGGGAGTGGCGGCGGCGGCGGGAGTGGCGGTGGCGGCGGCGGGCGACTGCTGGTGCTGGGGGCGCACGCGTACCAGCTGCGCACGCACACGTTTCAGAAGTACGGCCTGAACGACGCCTTCGACCGCTCCGTCAGCCTGCTGCTCAAGGTGGGGACCCAGGAGGATGCGGTGACCGGATGTTGGGGCGACCGGTAGGAACTGAGGGGTCGCACTGACCGATAGTTCCTTGTTGCTGATGTTGTGCAGTCCGGGGCGAGCGTGGCGGAACTCGCCAAGACATGTGTCACTCTCTTGCCCTTTTCTGCCCTTGCTCACTTGCGCCTGCAGGACGTGCTGGCGCCGCCGCCGCCTCCCAGCCCTCAACAGCAGCTGGGTGCTGGCGGCGCGGGCGGCGGCCTCGGGGCGGCGGGCGCGGAGGCGACAGATGACTCGTTGGACGTGCTGCAGCGGGAGTTTGCGACCAAGCCGCAGCGGCCAGCCCTGCTGCGGCAAGGTGACCTGCACCCGCCGCCGCCGCCCTTGGCTCCCACGGAACAACAACAGCAGCAGCAGCAGCAGCAGCAGCAGCAGGTGGAGGGCAACAGCACCGCGGCAGTGGACAGACGTAGCGATTTGAGCACCGCAGCACTTGCTGGCATTAGCAGTAGTGGTGACAACCCTACGGTAGCGGCACTTGCGCACGCGGCCTCGGCATCCAGCTCCAACAGCAGCAGCAGCGGCGCTGCCGCTGCACCAGCGCAGCAGGGCGCGGGGGCGGCGGTGGGCACGGATGCTGCGGCGGAAGCCGCCCAGGCGCAGCTGGCGGGGGCGGCAGCCAAGCAGAGCGCAGGTGAGGCCGCTGCCGCCTCGGTCGGCACGGAGTTGCAGGCTTCGAGCGGCGCAGCGGCGGGGGCGGGCACTGGAGATGCTGGCGGTCAAGGTCACACGGCCAGCGGTGTGTCTGTTGGTGGCGACGCAGCGGTGGCGGTAGCAATGGGTGGGGAACTCACCGCGCAGGCCGCGGCAGCGGCGACCGGCGCCGGAGGCGCAGGCGCAGCTGCAGGCGCAGCTGCAGGCGCAGCTGGAGGCGCAGCTGGCGGTGCAGCTGCAGGCGCAGGTGCGACAGCAGGTGGCGCGGGCGGCGCGGCGGCCAAGCTGCGCAGCCAGGCTGCTGTGTTGGAGCAGCAGAAGCGCGACTCGGAGCGCATCATCCAGCTGGTCAAGGAGCAGCTGGCCATGGCGGCGGCGCAGGGGCACGCGGTGAACGGCTCTGCCGTGAGCGCCTCCGCCGGCACTGCAGCTGCGGCGGGAGGGGGTGCGGCGGGAGGCGGTGGGGCGGGAGGCGGTGCCGGGGCCGCGTCAGCCAGCACGGCGGCAGGGGCGGCGACGGCGGCGGAAGCCATGGCTGGGGCCACGAGCGCTGACGCGGCCGCGGCAGCTGCGGGCCGGGCGGCTCAGGTGGCTGCCGCGGTGTCGGGCGGTGGGGCGAGCCAACACGAGTCCGACCAGGGGGCTGCTGCGGACTCCGCTGCAGCCGGGGCGGCCGCCCGCAGCGCCGATGGCTCTGACGGCGGTTCGGGGTCGGGCTCCAGCGCCGCCTCGGCCCTCCGCCGGCTGCTCAGTCGGCTGTCGGTGGGGTTTGTGGAGAGCGTGGCGCCCAAGCGGCGTGCCGTGGACCGCTCCGGCTTGGCGCTGCCTATCCGCCGGCACAGCAGGCTGCAAGACGGCGCGGCGGGAGGCGGCGCCGCTGCGGACGGCGTGGCGGCGGCGGCGACGGCGGCGGAGGTAGGAGGCAGCTCGCATGGCAGTGCAGGTGCTGGTGGGGACACGGCAGGAGCGGCGGCGGCAGGGCTTGGTGTGACTCACACAGACGCGGACTCAGATGCGGGGCTGGCAGCAGCAGCCAAGCTGGGTCTGGCGGCGGCCGCAGCCGCAGCCACTGCGGCAGGCATGGGTGCAGCGGCGGGGGCCACGGCAGGCGTGGCAGCTGCGGGCGGGGGCGGGGCGGGGGCTGCTGGTGGCGGCCACCGGGGCGGGGTGGTGGTGGTGGGGCGGGACGACGACGACGTGACAGGCCGCTGGTCGGGGCTGGTGGTCCGACACCCCTGCATGCACGAAGGTGCGCGGGCGGGCGGGCGGGCGGGCATGTGCGCATTCATGCATGTGATGCACTGGTGAGCAACTGCACTCGTCCATGCGAGGACCCAGCAAGCACCGGCCGGGCCCGCGCCATGCATGCAGCATGTCTGCCCAACCCCAACCCCGCCCTGTGGGGTCACCCTGTGTGTGTCTGCAAAGCCGCCCATGTGTCGAAGTACCACTTCCCTGCCTACCCTTCCACTTGCCCCTCCTGCCTCCTCCCCTCCCCTTTCCTCCTCCTTTCCTCTTCCCCTCCTCCTCCCTCCTCCCCCCTCCAGGCTTCTCGCGGCCCTACAAGCGAGTACACCACTACGGGCTGGCGCCCGGCACTGCCACCCTGCAGCTGGTGGGCGCGCCCGACTGGGCCGCCTGCCTGGCGCTGGTGGGGCGCACCGTGAACGCCTCGGCCGAGTGCGGCGGCGCGGGCCACTGCATCCTGGGCTGGGCGCAGCCGCCGCTGCAGGTGCGTTGGTGTGCCATTGCGTGGCGTTGCGTGGCGTTGCGTGGCGTGGAGTGGAGTTGAGTGACGTCAGCGATGAACGGGTTCATGGCCGTGGATTATGGTATGCCATGCACATCCATTCACTCATTCATTCATGTTGGCTCCCTGCCAAAGTCTCAGCTCAAGCTTGGCTTTCTCTCCGCAACTTCTACCGTTCCTCACCCCTGCTATACTACTGTACCTGGCTAAACCTTCATATCTTAAATAACCATGAATGTACCACACACACACACACACACACACACACACACACACACACACACACAAAAAAAAACCTGCTGTCAATTTCGCTACACTTTTCTGTACCAATCCTTGCACACACACACACACACACACCGCAGGGCCGCTTCGTGGTGCTGACCGGCTTCTACGTGGTGTGGAAGTTCTTCGGCCTCAGCGCCGGCGACAGCCCCGGCGCCGTGCTGGCGGCGGCGCAGGCGCACTGCGGCCGGCCCTGGCGCCGGGTGGACTCGGAGCTGGGCCACCACATCAACGTGGAGAAGTACTGCCTGTGGGGGCCGTACGTGGGACACCTGCTGTCCGCGGGGCTGGGCCTCAGCCACAGCCAGTTCGAAGTGGGTGAGTGAACACAGTCACACAGAGGAGCACCGTACCGTAATCGAATTCTGGGGCGGGGGGTGGCAGGGCGGGGGGCGGGGGTGGGGGGGATTGGTAGGGCAAACCGTGGTGGTGGGCGCCGGAGCGCCAATGGCTGCACCGGCGTGGCGGGTTGCAGTTCTTGGGCGTGCGAGGATACGCATGACGGACGGCGTGTGGCGCCCCCGCTCGCCGCAGGCTCGGGCGACGTTGGGTGGCCCGTCGGTGCGGCGCTGGCGGAGGCTCTGCGGCTGCCGGGCATGGGCCCGCAGCCGCCGCTGCTGCTGCGGCTGGCGGCGCGGCTGCTGCCAGAGAGCTGGGTGCCGAGCTCGGCCGCTGCGACCGCGTCCGTGTCTGCGGTGGCACAGGCGCCTGCCGGCGGCGGCGGGCTGGGCTCCGACGGCGGCGCGTTGCTGGGCAACAGCGGCGGCGGCGGCATGAAGGAGCTCGGGGACGCCGCCTCTGGGTCAGCAGCTAGCGGTGGTAGCGGCTCGGAGTTTGGGCCTGACGACGATGACGGCGACGCTACGGCGTGGCGAGAGGGCAGCCTAGGACTGGGCCTGGGGCTGGGCCTGACGCTGGCGTGGGCGGCGTTCCTGGTCATGTCCGGGGCCTGGGTGTGTTTGTACACGGTGGCCAGGGCCTGGTGGGCACGGCCTGTGGGAGCCGGCAGCGCGGCCGGGCTGGGCAGGGGAGGCGCGGGGGCAGGGGGCGCGGGCCCGGGCGGGCCGCTGGGGTACGTGCCGGCGGCGTTGCTTGCGGCGCTGGGGTTACAGTCTGCGCCCAGCCGCATAGGCGGCCGGCGGCTGCTGCCCAGCCGCGCGTGAGCAAGCGGCGCTGAATTCCTAGTACAGGCAAGAGCAGAGGGTGATAAGAAGCAAGTTCCCGTTTGTAATGGCTGTGATCGCGTGTGAGCAGGCGCTGGACAGCGGTGTGTGCTGGTGCAGGCTGAGTGTGTGTGTGTGTGTGTGTGTGTGTGTGTGTGATGGCTGAGTGTGTTACTGAGAGTGAAGGGGCTGGACCGTGAGCGTGGAGGTTTTCAGGCGGGGCACGTGAGGGGCAGGCCGCGTGTGGGGATGCAGGGGCGCTGTCGTAGCACTGGGGGAGGACCCGCAGGGACCGCGCAGGAATACCGCGTCTTGTGCTGGAAGGTGCGCCCCACTTCAGCCTGCACGGACAGGCGGCGCACCCAAGGCTGCATGGGGTGTGCAACTGCGCATCGCCCATGTAAGAGCTGGACAAGGAAAACATATACGGATTTCAGATGGCGCATGAGCGGCCGCAGGCCGCTAGTGCTACGCCCAGATGGATTCCGGCACCTAACATGGCCGACTCTACCCTTAATACAAAGCGTAACTGCCAACCTGTGCCAACTGCCAACTGGCCCTAACGCTCCGCACATATGACCAGGTAGTCGCCGTTGCTGCTCACAGCAACCCCCCAACGCAATGCCCCACTTACACCACCAGCCCGCCAATAATACCATGCCTGCCTGAAGCTCCAGGTCACTCCCACAGACCATAGCCGACACCATGCCGACACCGCGTGGTCCCGCCTGCTCCTTAAATCCTCATCCTCAGATCCTCAAATCCTCAGATCCTCAGATCCTCAACCCTTGAATTTGATCATCTTGTTGGCGTCCACGGGCTTGCTGCACTTGTTGCAGGCGCCGTACACGCGCACCACCTCCTCCACCGTGGGCGCGCACTCGGTGCAGGGGCCCATGTGGTTGCACGTGACCAGCACGTAGCAGCCGCGCCGGATGTTGCACATGGGGCAGGCCAGGTGGGCCGGCGGCGGCGCCGGGGCGGCGGCGGACGGCGGCGGCATGGGGTTCTCCGGCACCAGCGGCGTGGGGAAGGCGGGCTGGCCACCCAGGAAGGGCGGCGGCGCCCGTGCGGGTGCAGGTGCAGGTGCGGGTGCAGGTGCAGGTGCGGGTGCGGGCGCGGCGGGCGCAGGCGCGCGCTGCTGCGCGCCCTGCCGTGCCGCCAGGGCTGCGGCAAAGGATGGGGCTGCCGGCCGCGCGGCCGGTCCCGCGCCGGGGGCGGCGGCAGCGGGCGCGACCGGCCGCGGCTGTGCGCCGGGAACAGGGCGCACCGCGGCCGCGGCCGGCCTGGCAGGCGGCGCCGTGCCGGCGGCGGCGGGCGCCACATGCACGGCCGGCGCCGCGGGCACTGCCGGCACTGGCGCCCGGCCGCCCGTCACGACGGGCTGCGGGCCGCCTGGCCCGGCCCACGGCCGCACGCCAGCCGCCGCCGCCATCACGGGGCGCACGACGCCCGGCGGTAGCATGCCCGGCTGCACCACCGGCACACCCGGCGTCGCCGTCACCACACGCGGCCCCGCAGCCACCGGCGCCGACGCCGGCGCCGGCGCCGCAGCCGCTGCCACCGGCGCTGCCACCGGCGTCACTGCTGCGGGCGCGGGTCGCGCCGCCGCGCTCGGGGCTGCCGCTGGGGCTGCGGCCGTTACGGGTGCGGCGGCTGTCACAACCGGGACCGGCGACGGCGCGCCCGACCGGGCCGCCAACACCGCGGGGACTGTCACGGCAAGTGCGGCGGGCGCGGCGGGTGCGGCGGCGCTTGCCGGCGCCGTCGGCGACGTCGCCCCTGTCGCGGCGCCTGCCGGCGCGGTGGGCGAGGGCGTGCCGGAGGTCGGCGCCGCGGCTCCCGGCGGCAGCGCCGTCACGGGGCGCAGCATCAGCGGCTGCAACTCGCCGTTGATCGAGGCCATGGCGGCGAAGGCCCCGCCGCCGGGAGCGGCAGCAGCAGCAGCCGCAGGGGCGGCGGCGGCGGCGGCGGCGGCGGCGGCGGGCGCCCCTGCAAGAGACGGCGGCGCGTACGGCATGTAGGGGCGAGGCGCCGCCGGACCCATGGTCGTCTGCACCATCACCTGCACAGGCACGAAGCCGCCCGCCGCCGGCGCGCCGCCGGGTGGCGGCGGGGCGGCCGGCCGCATGGGCGGGCGCATGTGCGGCGGCAGGAAGGGCAGGAAGGGCGGCCGCATGGGCGCCGGCGCCGGCGCCGGCGCGGGAGCGGGGGCGGCAGGCGCTGCAGGTGCTGCTGCGGCTGTGGCTGCGGGCTGCGAAGGCTCAGGTGTGGCTGAAGAGGCCGCCTCAGGCGTGGCTGGGACCACCGTGTCTCCGCCACCGCTGCTGGTGGCGCTGCCCGAAGCCGCTGTCGCTGGCGCCTCGACCCCAGCCGCCTCCGCCGCCGGAGCAGCCGTTCCCGCTGCCGTAGCTGCCGGCTCCTCCGGCTTGGCCTCCTCCTCCTTCTCCACCGGCGGCGGCGCAGCCGCCGCCGCCGTCACTGGCGCCGCCGTCTCCCCGGCCGCGGCCTCCGCCGCCGGCGGCGGCGGTGCGGCCTGCGGCCCTGCCAGCTGCTCCAGCGCCTGCAGCACGGACTGCGCCAGGGCGCCGCGGGCGATCGGGTAGGCCAGCTCGGGCTGCGGCAGCTGCGGGAAGGCCTGGCCTCCGGTGGCGGCCTTGAAGGCGGCCAGGCCCACGCCGCGGAAGCGCTTCACCAGCTGGGGATGGTGATGAGGGCAAGGGGGGCAGGGGGGCAGACGGCGACACGGGTAAGATAACGATGTGGTAAGCGTGCTTTCAGGACTGGGAATGAAACCAGGCAAGCCACGACTGCCGGAGCCCGGCGCACGTGGTGATAATTTGGGCAGGCCAGGCTCCGCCAGGGTGCGGTGCAGTGTCAGCGCATGGAATAGGCGTCTGAATGCGTTTGCATTGCCAGGCATTGCGCTAGTCTGTGCAAGGGTGCATCGTGTGGTGGCACTCCGCTGCACTACAGGGCGCAGGGGGCGGCGGCATGTGCGCCCGCTCACGCATCCCCCCTAGTACCCGCTGTTCCCACTGCACGTCGGCACTTCAACCTTGTCTCGTAACCACTCCGTTCGCCGCAAACGGGCTTCCCCCAAGCTCACCACGCCCGCACGCGCGCCCCTTCCTCCCCCAGGCTCACCGCAAAGTGGATGACCGGCCGCGTGTCGTCGCCCTGCGCCGGCACCTGCGGCGCCGAGATGGCCTGCCATAGGCCGTGCAGCGTGGAGTCGTTCACGTTGAACAGCAGCAGCGCGGTGCGCTCGCCGCCGGCCTCGAGCGCGCCGCCGATGCGGTGCGTGTCTTCGGTGAAGTGCTCCGTGTGCAGCCGGAAGTGGTCCGAGCTGCGGGGCGGGCGGGTTACACTCATGATTACTTCAGAAGTGAAGGCGTAGCCGGGTACAGTCCCGGGGGGGGGGGGGGGTACATTCATGATTCATTAAGGAAGTGGTAGACGGTAGACCATCTTGGGGAACAGCAATTGTTACCGCCGATGTCGACCAGGGTTCGGGTCAGGGGTTCGGGGTCAGAGGTTAGGGGTTAGGGTTTAGGTGGGTAGAGGGGATGGGAGGTGTGAGGAAGGCTGGGCGGGCATGATGGGAGCGCTTGACCCAACGCAGGGAAGCAGCGGGTTCTCTCCGGTCGTGCTTGGCGCGGCAGTGTTGGGCAGAGCCGACGCAGGGGCAGCAGGGCAGCAGGGCAATCCGTGCGTGCTAAAACTAGTCCACATGCGCACGATGCAGCCCATTGAAACGTAGCGTCACACGTCCACGTGCAAGCGCGGCTGCGCACACCACGGCCAACGCCACGCACCGGTCGTAGCAGGCCTTGAACCCGGCGTCGTTGCTCAGCAGCAGCCGCACCGCGTCGTAGTGCTGCCACAGCGGCGCGCCGGGCTCCGGCAGCGCGGTGGTGCTGGGGGTGGGGGTGGCGGCGCTGGGGGTGGTGGGGGTGGAGGCAGCAGGCGTCGAGGCGGTGGTAGCGGTAGCAGGGGCGTCGCTGGTGCTGGTGCCGGTGCTGGGGCTGGGGCCCGCGCCAGAGGTGGCGGTGGCGGAGGAGGCCTCCGAGGTGGTGGCAGCAGCGCTGGTGGCTGGGGCGGATGTGGCGGCTGTGGCAGCCGAGGTGTCACTGCTAGTGCTCGGCTGCGAGCTGCTGGCCGGCACAACCGTGTCCGCCGCCGCCGCTGCCGCCGCCGCCGCCGCCGCCGCTTCTGCAGCGTCCGCGTCCGCGGCGCCTGCCGTCGGTGCTGCAGGGGCCGTCGCCTCGTCGGGTGCCGCCGGCGCCAGGTCAACGTCGCCAGCAGCACCGCCCGCACCTGGGAGGGCGCTGCTGAAGGCGGCGGCCGCCGCGGCGCGGGCGCTGACAGACGCCAGTGTCGCCTGCGCCTGCGCCACGCCAGCGGCAATGAGGTGGCGGTAGCTGGCGGCGCCCAAGGCCAACGTGGCGGCGGCCGCCGGCGCCGCCGCGGCCGTGGCTGCAGGTGCCGCCGGCGGTGCCGGCGGTGCTGGTGCCGTCGTGGCGGCGGTGTCAGCGCCGGCGGCTGCGGCTGCAGGTGCGGCGGCGGCGGCGGCGGCTGCAGGCGCGGCGGCGGCGGCGGCGGTGTCTTGGCTGCTTGTGTGCGGGTGCTCGGGGCTGTCGGAGCGGGAGGTGCTGCTGCCGGCGGCGGCGGGGGCGGCGGCGGCTGGAGCGGCGGCGGCAGTGGGAGCGGCGGGGGCGGCGGCGGCGGCGGTGGGCGGGACGAACTCGCGCGCCGTGATGTTGAGTGATAGCCCCTGCGGTGCAGGTGCAGACGCAGGTGCGTGTGCGGGTGGGTACTGAGTGGGGCCGGTGGCAGCACGGGGACATCAATCCAAGCAACAAGAGCCCGGGGAGTACAGGTTGCAAGCTTCTGGTTGGGGTTGACAGTGCAATGCCGCCCGCTTTGTCGGCTGCTCCTGCACCATCACGCCATTATATACGC